>NC_053392.1:608448405-608618833 GCF_905171765.1 Bufo bufo | reverse complement strand
GCATTAGGAGGAACCCAGGGCCAACCGCACCAGCATATGGTCTCACAAGGGGTCTGAGGATCTCATCTCGGTACCTAATGGCAGTCAGGCTACCTCTGGCGAGCACATGGAGGGCTGTGCGGCCCTCCAAAGAAATGCCACCCACACCATTACTGACCCAATGCCAAACCGGTCATGCTGGAGGATGTTGCAGGCAACAGAACATTCTCCACGGCGTCTCAAGACTCTGTCACGTCTGTCACATGTGCTCAGTGTAAACCTGCTTTCATCTGTGAAGAGCACAGGGCTCCAGTGGCGAATTTGCCAATATTGGTGTTCTCTGGAAAATGCCAAACGTCCTGCACGGTGTTGGGCTGTAAGCACAACCCCCACCTGTGGACGCCGGGCCCTCATATCACCCTCATGGAGTCTGTTTCTGACCGTTTGAGCAGACACATGCACATTTGTGGCCTGCTGGAGGTCATTTTGCAGGGCTCTGGCAGTGCTACTCCTGTTCCTCCTTGCACAAAGGCGGAGGTAGCGGTCCTGCTGCTGGGTTGTTGCCCTCCTACGGCCTCCTCCACGTCTCCTGATGTACTGGCCTGTCTCCTGGTAGCACCTCCATGCTCTGGACACTACGCTGACAGACACAGCAAACCTTCTTGACACAGCTCGCATTGATGTGCCATCCTGGATAAGCTGCACTACCTGAGCCACTTGTGTGGGTTGTAGACTCCGTCTCATGCTACCACTAGAGTGAAAGCACCGCCAGCATTCAAAAGTGACCAAAACATCAGCCAGGAAGCATAGGAACTGAGAAGTGATCTGTGGTCACCACCTGCAGAACCACTCCTTTATTGGGGGTGTCTTGCTAATTGCCTATAATTTCCACCTGTTGTCTATCCCATTTGCACAACAGCATGTGAAATTGATTGTCACTCAGTGTTGCTTCCTAAGTGAACAGTTTGATTTCACAGAAGTGTGATTGACTTGGAGTTACATTGTGTTGTTTAAGTGTTCCCTTTATTTTTTTGAGCAGTGTACTATATGGGGGCAGTGTGGGGGAAATTAATATATGGGGCAGTGTGGGGGAAATTACTATAAGGGGCAGTGTGGGGGAAATTACTATAAGGGGCAGTGTGGGGGAAATTACTATATAGGGCAGTGTGGGGGAAATTACTATATGGGGCAGTGTGGGAGAAATTACTATATGGGGCAGTGTGGGGGAAATTACTATATGGAGCAGTGTGGGGGAAATTACTATATGGGGCAGTGTGGGGAAATTACTATATGGGGCAGTGTGGGGGAAATTACTATATGGGGCAGTGTGGGGGAAATTACTATATGGGGCAGTGTGGGGAAATTACTATATGGGGCAGTGTGGGGGAAATTACTATATGGGGGCAGTGTGGGGGAAATTACTATATGGGGCAGTGTGGGAGAAATTACTATATGGGGCAGTGTGGGGGAAATTACTATATGGGGGCAGTGTGGGGGAAATTACTTTATGGGGCAGTGTGGGGGAAATTACTATATGGGGCAGTGTGGGGGAAATTACTATATGGGGCAGTGTGAGGGAAATTACTATATGGGGCAGTGTGGGGGAAATTACTATATGGGGCAGTGTGGGGGAAATTACTATATGGGGGCAGTGTGGGGGAAATTACTATATGGGGCAGTGTGGGGGAAATTACTATATGGGGGCAGTGTGGGAGAAATTACTATAAGGGGCAGTGTGGGGGAAATTACTATATGGGACAGTGTGGGGAAAATTACTATATGGGGCAGTGTGGGGGAAATTACTTTATGGGGCAGTGTGAGGGAAATTACTATATGGAGCAGTGTGGGGGAAATTACTATATGGGGCAGTGTGGGGGAAATTAGTATATGGGGGCAGTGTGGGGGAAATTACTATATGGGGCAGTGTGGGGGAAATTAATATATGGGGCAGTGTGGGGGAAATTACTATATAGGGGCAGTGTGGCGAAAATTACTATATGGGGCAGTGTGGGGGAAATTACTATATGGAGGCAGTGTGGGGGAAATTACTATATGGGGCAGTGTGGGGGAAATTACTATATGGGGCTGTGTGGGAGAAATTACTGTATGGGGCAGTGTGGGGGAAATTACTATAAGGGGCAGTGTGGGGAAAATTACTATATGGGGCAGTGTGGGGGAAATTACTATATGGGGGCAGTGTGGGGGAAATTACTATATGGGGCAGTGTGGGGGAAATTACTATATGGGGCAGTGTGGGGGAAATTACTATATGGGGCAGTGTGGGGGAAATTACTATATGGGGTAGTGTGGGGGAAATTACTATATGGAGCAGTGTGGGGGAAATTACTATATGGGGCAGTGTGGGGGAAATTACTATATGGGGGCAGTGTGGGGGAAATTACTTTATGGGGCAGTGTGAGGGAAATTACTATATGGGGCAGTGTGAGGGAAATTACTATATGGGGCAGTGTGGGGGAAATTACTATATGGGGCAGTGTGGGGGAAATTACTATATGGGGCAGTGTGGGGGGAATTACTGTATGGGGGCAGTGTGGGGGAAATTACTATATGGGGCAGTGTGGGAGAAATTACTATACGGGGCAGTGTGGGGGAAATTACTATATGGAGCAGTGTGGGGGGAATTACTATATGGGGCAGTGTGGGGGAAATTACTATATGGGGCAGTGTGGGGGGAATTACTGTATGGGGGTAGTGTGGGGGAAATTACTATATGGGGCAGTGTGAGGAACTTACTATATGGGGGCAGTGTGGGAGAAATTACTATATGGGGGCAGTGTGGGAGAAATTACTATATGGGGGCAGTGTGGGGGAAATTACTATATGAGGCAGTGTGGGGGAAATTACTATATGGGGCAGTGTGAGGGAAATTACTATATGGGGCAGTGTGGGGGGAATTACTGTATGGGGCAGTGTGGGAGAAATTATTATATGGGGCAGTGTGGGGGAAATTACTATATGGGGGCAGTCTGGAGGAAATTACTATATGGGGCAGTGTGGGGAAAATTACTATATGGGGCAGTGTGAGGGAAATTACTATATGGGGCAGTGTGGGGGAAATTACTATATGGGGGCAGTGTGGGGGAAATTAATATATGGGCAGTGTGGGGGAAATTAGTATTTGGGGCAGTGTGGGGGAAATTACTATATGGGGGCAGTGTGGGGGAAATTACTATAAGGGGCAGTGTGGGGGAAATTACTATATGGGGCAGTGTGGGGGAAATTACTATATGGGGCTGTGTGGGAGAAATTACTGTATGGGGCAGTGTGGGGGAAATTACTATAAGGGGCAGTGTGGGGAAAATTACTGCATGGGGCAGTGTGGGGGAAATTACTATATGGGGGCAGTGTGGGGGAAATTACTATATGGGGCAGTGTGGGGGAAATTACTATATGGGGCAGTGTGGGGGAAATTACTATATGGAGCAGTGTGGGGGAAATTACTATATGGGGCAGTGTAGGAGAAATTACTGTATGGGGCAATGTGGGGGAAATTACTATATGGGGCAGTGTGGGGGAAATTACTTTATGGGGCAGTGTGGGGGAAATTACTATATGGGGCAGTGTGGGGGAAATTACTATATGGGGCAGTGTGGGAGAAATTACTATATGGGGGCAGTGTGAGGGAAATTACTATATGGGACAGTGTGGGGGAAATTACTATATGGGGCAGTGTGGGGGAAATTACTATATGGGGCAGTGTGAGGGAAATTACTATATGGGGCAGTGTGGGGGAAATTACTATATGGGGCAGTGTGGGGGAATTACTATACTGGGCAGTGTGGGGGAAATTACTATATGGGAGCAGTGTGGGGGAAATTACTATATGGGGCAGTGTGGGAGAAATTACTATATGGGGGCAGTGTGGGGGAAATTACTATATGGGGCAGTGTGGGGGAAATTACTATATGGGGCAGTGTGGGGGAAATTAATATATGGGGCAGTGTGGGGGAAATTACTATATGGGGCAGTGTGGGGGAAATTACTATATGTGGCAATGTGGGGGAAATTACTATATGGGGCAGTGTGGGGGAAATTACTATATGGGGCAGTGTGGGAGAAATTACTGTATGGGGCAGTGTGGGGGAAATTACTATAAGGGGCAGTCAGGGGGAAATTACTATATGGGGCAGTGTGGGAGAAATTACTATATGGGGCAGTGTGGGAGAAATTACTATACGGGGCAGTGTGGGGGAAATTACTATATGGGAGCAGTGTGGGGGAAATTACTATATGGGGCAGTGTGGGAGAAATTACTATATGGGGGCAGTGTGGGGGAAATTACTATAAGGGGCAGTGTGGGGGAAATTACTATATGGGGGCAGTGTGGGGGAAATTACTATATGGGGAAGTGTGGGGAAATTAATATATGGGGCAGTGTGGGAAAAATTACTATATGGGAGCAGTGTGGGGGAAATTACTATATGGGGCAGTGTGGGGGAAATTACTATATGGGGGCAGTGTGGGGGAAATTGCTTTATGGGGCAGTTTGGGGGAAATTACTATATGGGGGCAGTGTGGGGGAAATTACTATATGGGGGTAGTGTGGGGGAAATTACTATATGGTGCAGTGTGGGAGAAATTTATACTGTATGGGGCAGTGTGGGGGAAATTACTATATGGGGGCAGTGTGGGGGAAATTACTTTATGGGGGCAGTGTGGGGGAAATTACTATATGGGGCAGTGTGGGAGAAATTACTGTATGGGGCAGTGTGAGGGAAATTACTATATGGGGCAGTGTGGGGGAAATTACTATATGGGGCAGTGTGGGGGAAATTACTATATTGGGGCAGTGTGGGGGAAATTACTATATGGGGGCAGTGTGGAGGAAATTACTATATGGGGGCAGTGTGGGGGAAATTACTATATGGGGCAGTGTGGGGGAAATTAATATATGGGCAGTGTGGGGGAAATTACTATTTGGGGCAGTGTGGGGGAAATTACTGTATGGGGCAGTGTGGGGGAAATTACTGTATGGGGCAGTGTGGGGGAAATTACTATAAGGGGCAGTGTGGGGAAAATTACTATATGGGGCAGTGTGGGGGAAATTACTATATGGGGGCAGTGTGGGGGAAATTACTATATGGGGCAGTGTGGGGGAAATTACTATATGGGGCAGTGTGGGGGAAATTACTATATGGGGGCAGTGTGGGGGAAATTACTATAAGGGGCAGTGTGGGGGAAATTACTATAAGGGGCAGTGTGGGGGAAATTACTATATGGAGCAGTGTGGGGGAAATTACTATATGGGGCAGTGTGGGGGAAATTACTATATGGGGCTGTGTGGGAGAAATTACTGTATGGGGCAGTGTGGGGGAAATTACTATAAGGGGCAGTGTGGGGAAAATTACTATATGGGGCAGTGTGGGGGAAATTACTATATGGGGGCAGTGTGGGGGAAATTACTATATGGGGCAGTGTGGGGGAAATTACTATATGGGGCAGTGTGGGGGAAATTACTATATGGGGCAGTGTGGGGGAAATTACTATATGGGGTAGTGTGGGGGAAATTACTATATGGAGCAGTGTGGGGGTAATTACTATATGGGGCAGTGTAGGAGAAATTACTGTATGGGGCAATGTGGGGGAAATTACTATATGGGGGCAGTGTGGGGGAAATTACTTTATGGGGCAGTGTGAGGGAAATTACTTTATGGGGCAGTGTGAGGGAAATTACTATATGGAACAGTGTGAGGGAAATTACTATATGGGGCAGTGTGGGGGAAATTACTATATGGGGCAGTGTGGGGGAAATTACTATATGGGGCAGTGTGGGGGGAATTACTGTATGGGGGCAGTGTGGGGGAAATTACTATATGGGGCAGTGTGGGAGAAATTACTATACGGGGCAGTGTGGGGGAAATTACTATATGGGGCAGTGTGGGGGGAATTACTGTATGGGGGTAGTGTGGGGGAAATTACTATATGGGGCAGTGTGAGGAAATTACTATATGGGGGCAGTGTGGGAGAAATTACTATATGGGGGCAGTGTGGGAGAAATTACTATATGGGGGCAGTGTGGGGGAAATTACTATATGGGGCAGTGTGGGGGAAATTACTATATGGGGCAGTGTGAGGGAAATTACTATATGGGGCAGTGTGGGGGGAATTACTGTATGGGGGCAGTGTGGGAGAAATTATTATATGGGGCAGTGTGAGGAAATTACTATATGGGGGCAGTGTGGGAGAAATTACTATATGGGGGCAGTCTGGAGGAAATTACTATATGGGGCAGTGTGGGGAAAATTACTATATGGGGCAGTGTGAGGGAAATTACTATATGGGGCAGTGTGGGGGAAATTACTATATGGGGGCAGTGTGGGGGAAATTAATATATGGGCAGTGTGGGGGAAATTAGTATTTGGGGCAGTGTGGGGGAAATTACTATATGGGGGCAGTGTGGGGGAAATTACTATAAGGGGCAGTGTGGGGGAAATTACTATATGGGGCAGTGTGGGGGAAATTACTATATGGGGCTGTGTGGGAGAAATTACTGTATGGGGCAGTGTGGGGGAAATTACTATAAGGGGCAGTGTGGGGAAAATTACTGCATGGGGCAGTGTGGGGGAAATTACTATATGGGGCAGTGTGGGGGAAATTACTATATGGGGCAGTGTGGGGGAAATTACTATATGGGGCAGTGTGGGGGAAATTACTATATGGGGCAGTGTGGGGGAAATTACTATATGGAGCAGTGTGGGGGAAATTACTATATGGGGCAGTGTAGGAGAAATTACTGTATGGGGCAATGTGGGGGAAATTACTATATGGGGCAGTGTGGGGGAAATTACTTTATGGGGCAGTGTGGGGGAAATTACTATATGGGGCAGTGTGAGGGAAATTACTATATGGGACAGTGTGGGGGAAATTACTATATGGGGCAGTGTGGGGGAAATTACTATATGGGGCAGTGTGAGGGAAATTACTATATGGGGCAGTGTGGGGGAAATTACTATATGGGGCAGTGTGGGGGGAATTACTATACGGGGCAGTGTGGGGGAAATTACTATATGGGAGCAGTGTGGGGGAAATTACTATATGGGGCAGTGTGGGAGAAATTACTATATGGGGCAGTGTGGGGGAAATTACTATATGGGGCAGTGTGGGGGAAATTACTATATGGGGCAGTGTGGGGGAAATTAATATATGGGGCAGTGTGGGGGAAATTACTATATGGGGCAGTGTGGGGGAAATTACTATATGTGGCAATGTGGGGGAAATTACTATATGGGGCAGTGTGGGGGAAATTACTATATGGGGCAGTGTGGGAGAAATTACTGTATGGGGCAGTGTGGGGGAAATTACTATATGGGGGCAGTGTGGGGGGAATTACTATATGGGGCAGTGTGGGGGAAATTACTATATGGGGCAGTGTGAGGGAAATTACTATATGGGGCAGTGTGGGGGAAATTACTATATGGGGCAGTGTGGGGGAAATTAATATATGGGGCAGTGTGGGGGAAATTACTATATGGGGCAGTGTGGGGGAAATTACTATATGGGGCAGTGTGGGGGAAATTACTATATGTGGCAGTGTGGGGGAATTACTATATGGGGCAGTGTGGGGGAAATTACTATATGGGGCAGTGTGGGAGAAATTACTATATGGGGCAGTGTGGGAGAAATTACTGTATGGGGCAGTGTGGGGGAAATTACTATATGGAGCAGTGTGGGGGAAATTACTAAAAGGGGCAGTGTGGGGGAAATTACTATATGCGGCAGTGTGGGGGGAATTACTGTATGGGGGCAGTGTGGGGGAAATTACTATATGGGGCAGTGTGGGGGAAATTACTATATAGGGCAGTGTGGGGGAAATTACTATGTGGGGCAGTGTGGGGGAAATTACTATGTGGGGCAGTGTGGGGGAAATTATTATATGGGGCAGTGTGGGGGAAATTACTATATGGGAGCAGTGTGAGGAAATTACTATATGGGGGCAGTGTGGGAGAAATTACTATATGGGGGCAGTGTGGGGGAAATTACTATAAGGGGCAGTCAGGGGGAAATTACTATAAAGGGCAGTCAGGGGGAAATTACTATATGGGGCAGTGTGGGAGAAATTACTATATGGGGCAGTGTGGGAGAAATTACTATATGGGGCAGTGTGGGGAAAATTACTATATGGGGCAGTGTGGGGGAAATTACTATATGGGGCAGTGTGGGGGAAATTACTATATGGGGGCAGTGTGGGGGAAATTAATATATGGGGCAGTGTGGGGGAAATTACTATATGGGGGCAGTGTGGGGGAAATTACTATATGGGGGCAGTGTGGGGGAAATTACTATATGGGGCGAGTGTAGGGGAAATTACTATATGGGGCAGTGTGGGGGAAATTACTATATGAGGGCAGTGTGGGAGAAATTACTGTATGGGGCAGTGTGGGGGAAATTACTATATAGGGCAGTGTGGGAGAAATTACTGTATGGGGCAGTGTGGGGGAAATTACTATATGGGGCAGTGTGGGGGAAATGACTATATGGGGCAGTTTGAGGGAAATTACTATATGGGGCAGTGTGGGGGAAATTACTATATGGGGCAGTGTGGGAGAAATTACTATATGGGGGAAGTGTGGGGGAAATTACTATAAGGGTCAGTGTGGGGGAATGTACACTGCTCAAAAAAATAAAGGGAACACAAAAATAACACATCCTAGATCTGAATTAATTAAATATTCTTCTGAAATACTTTGTTCTTTACATAGTTGAATGTGCTGACAACAAAATCACACAAAAATTAAAAAATGGAAATCTAATTTTTCAACCCATGGAGGTCTGGATTTGGAGTCACCCTCAAAATTAAAGTGGAAAAACACACTACAGGCTGATCCAACTTTGATGTAATGTCCTTTAAACAAGTCAAAATGAGGCTCAGTATTGTGTGTTGTTTCCACGTGCCTGTATGACCTCCCTACAACGCCTGTGCATGCTCCTGATGAGGTGGCGGACGGTTTCCTGAGGGATGTCTTCCCAGACCTGGACTAAAGCATCTGCCAACTCCTGGACAGTCTGTGGTGCAACGTGACGTTGGTGGGTAGAGCAAGACATGATGTCCCAGATGTGCTCAATTGGATTCAGGTCTGGGGAACGGGCGGGCCAATCCATAGCCTCAATGCCTTCGTCTTGCAGGAACTGCTGACACACTCCAGCCACATGAGGTCTAGCATTGTCTTGCATTAGGAGGAACCCAGGGCCAACCGCACCAGCATATGGTCTCACAAGGGGTCTGAGGATCTCATCTCGGTACCTAATGGCAGTCAGGCTACCTCTGGCGAGCACATGGAGGGCTGTGCGGCCCTCCAAAGAAATGCCACCCACACCATTACTGACCCAATGCCAAACCGGTCATGCTGGAGGATGTTGCAGGCAACAGAACGTTCTCCACGGCGTCTCAAGACTCTGTCACGTCTGTCACATGTGCTCAGTGTAAACCTGCTTTCATCTGTGAAGAGCACAGGGCTCCAGTGGCGAATTTGCCAATATTGGTGTTCTCTGGAAAATGCCAAACGTCCTGCACGGTGTTGGGCTGTAAGCACAACCCCCACCTGTGGACGCCGGGCCCTCATATCACCCTCATGGAGTCTGTTTCTGACCGTTTGAGCAGACACATGCACATTTGTGGCCTGCTGGAGGTCATTTTGCAGGGCTCTGGCAGTGCTACTCCTGTTCCTCCTTGCACAAAGGCGGAGGTAGCGGTCCTGCTGCTGGGTTGTTGCCCTCCTACGGCCTCCTCCACATCTCCTGATGTACTGGCCTGTCTCCTGGTAGCACCTCCATGCTCTGGACACTACGCTGACAGACACAGCAAACCTTCTTGACACAGCTCGCATTGATGTGCCATCCTGGATAAGCTGCACTACCTGAGCCACTTGTGTGGGTTGTAGACTCCGTCTCATGCTACCACTAGAGTGAAAGCACCGCCAGCATTCAAAAGTGACCAAAACATCAGCCAGGAAGCATAGGAACTGAGAAGTGATCTGTGGTCACCACCTGCAGAACCACTCCTTTATTGGGGGTGTCTTGCTAATTGCCTATAATTTCCACCTGTTGTCTATCCCATTTGCACAACAGCATGTGAAATTGATTGTCACTCAGTGTTGCTTCCTAAGTGAACAGTTTGATTTCACAGAAGTGTGATTGACTTGGAGTTACATTGTGTTGTTTAAGTGTTCCCTTTATTTTTTTGAGCAGTGTACTATATGGGGGCAGTGTGGGGGAAATTACTATATGGGGCAGTGTGGGGGAAATTACTATAAGGGGCAGTGTGGGGGAAATTACTATAAGGGGCAGTGTGGGGGAAATTACTATATGGGGCAGTGTGGGGGAAATTACTATATGGGGCAGTGTGGGAGAAATTACTATATGGGGCAGTGTGGGGGAAATTACTATATGGAGCAGTGTGGGGGAAATTACTATATGGGGCAGTGTAGGAGAAATTACTGTATGGGGCAATGTGGGGGAAATTACTATATGGGGGCAGTGTGGGGAAAATTACTAAATGGGGGCAGTGTAGGAGAAATTACTGTATGGGGCAGTGTGGGGGAAATTACTATATGGGGGCAGTGTGGGGGAAATTACTTTATGGGGCAGTGTGGGGGAAATTACTTTATGGGGCAGTGTGGGGGAAATTACTATATGGGGCACTGTGAGGGAAATTACTATATGGGGCAGTGTGGGGGAAATTACTATATGGGGCAGTGTGGGGGGAATTACTGTATGGGGGCAGTGTGGGGGGAATTACTATATGGGGCAGTGTGGGGGAAATTACTATATAGGGCAGTGTGGGGGAAATTACTATGTGGGGCAGTGTGGGGGAAATTATTATATGGGGCAGTGTGGGGGAAATTACTATGTGGGGCAGTGTGGGGGAAATTATTATATGGGGCAGTGTGGGGGAAATTACTATATGGGAGCAGTGTGAGGAAATTACTATATGGGGGCAGTGTGGGAGAAATTACTATATGGGGGCAGTGTGGGGGAAATTACTATAAGGGGCAGTCAGGGGGAAATTACTATAAGGGGCAGTCAGGGTAAATTACTATATGGGGCAGTGTGGGAGAAATTACTATATGGGGCAGTGTGGGAGAAATTACTATATGGGGCAGTGTGGGGAAAATTACTATATGGGGCAGTGTGGGGGAAATTACTATATGGGGGCAGTGTGGGGGAAATTACTATATGGGGCAGTGTGGGGGAAATTACTATATGGGGGCAGTGTGGGGGAAATTACTATATGGGGGCAGTGTGGGGGAAATTACTATATGGGGCGAGTGTAGGGGAAATTACTATATGGGGCAGTGTGGGGGAAATTACTATATGAGGGCAGTGTGGGAGAAATTACTGTATGGGGCAGTGTGGGGGAAATTACTATATAGGGCAGTGTGGGAGAAATTACTGTATGGGGCAGTGTGGGGGAAATTACTATATGGGGCAGTGTGGGGGAAATGACTATATGGGGCAGTTTGAGGGAAATTACTATATGGGGCAGTGTGGGGGAAATTACTATATGGGGCAGTGTGGGAGAAATTACTATAAGGGGCAGTGTGGGGGAAATTACTATAAGGGGCAGTGTGGGGGAAATTACTATATGGGGCAGTGTGGGGGAAATTACTATATGGGGCAGTGTGGGAGAAATTACTATATGGGGCAGTGTGGGGGAAATTACTATATGGAGCAGTGTGGGGGAAATTACTATATGGGGCAGTGTAGGAGAAATTACTGTATGGGGCAATGTGGGGGAAATTACTATATGGGGGCAGTGTGGGGGAAATTACTATATGGGGCAGTGTGGGGGAAATTTCTATATGGGGCAGTGTGAGGGAAATTACTATATGGGGCAGTGTGGGGGAAATTACTATATGGGGCAGTGTGGGGGAAATTACTGTATGGGGCAGTGTGGGGGAAATTACTATATGGGGCAGTGTGGGAGAAATTACTGTATGGGGCAGTGTGGGGGAAATTACTATATGGGGCAGTGTGGGAGAAATTACTATATGGGGCAGTGTGGGGGAAATTACTATATGGAGCAGTGTGGGGGAAATTACTATATGGGGCAGTGTAGGAGAAATTACTGTATGGGGCAATGTGGGGGAAATTACTATATGGGGGCAGTGTGGGGGAAATTACTATATGGGGCAGTGTGGGGGAAATTTCTATATGGGGCAGTGTGAGGGAAATTACTATATGGGGCAGTGTGGGGGAAATTACTATATGGGGCAGTGTGGGGGAAATTACTATATGGGGCAGTGTGGGGGAAATTACTATGTGGGGCAGTGTGGGGGAAATTATTATATGGGGCAGTGTGGGGGAAATTACTATATGGGGGCAGTGTGGGGTAAATTACTATATGGGAGCAGTGTGGGGGAAATTACTATATGGGGCAGTGTGGGGTAAATTACTATATGGGGGCAGTGTGGGGGAAATTACTATATGGGGCAGTGTGGGGTAAATTACTATATGGGGGCAGTGTGGGGGAAATTACTATATGGGGCAGTGTGGGAGAAATTACTGTATGGGGGCAGTTGACCCGCATTGCGGATTTCAAAATCTGCAGCATGTCAATGATGTTTTTGGTTTTAGGCCCCTTTCACACGAGCGTGACGGATTTGCACCGGGTGCGTTCAGTGAAACTCGCACCATTTTTGTCAGTTTTGTCTGCGATTGCGTTCAGTTGTTCAGTTTTTTCCGTGCGGGTGCAATGTGTTTTGATGCGTTTTTCACGCGCGTGATAAAAAACTAAAGGTTTACAAACAACATCTCCTAGCAACCATCAGTGAAAAACGTACTGCATCAGCACTTGCTTCCGGATGCAATGTGTTTTTTTTACTAAAGCCCCATTCACTTCTATGGGGTCAGGGCTGCGTGAAAAAAGTAGAATTTAAAACATGCTGCGTTTTTCACGCAATGCAGAACTGATGCGTGAAAAAAATGGGTCAGGATTCAGTGCGGGTGCTATGCGTTCACGTCACGCATTGCACCCGCGCAGAAAACTTGCCCGTGTGAAAGGGCCTTAGGGCTCATGCACACAAAGTATTTTCTTTCTTTCCTTGTCCATTCTGTTTTTTGTGGCAGCGACACAGTGGTAAGATATGAGGAGAAGGCCTAGGTTTGGCTCACAATTAGGGCTCGTTCACATGAACGTTTTTTGCGTTCCACATACGGGCCGTTTTTTTTGCGTTCTGTATACGGTCCATATACGGAACCATTCATTTCAATAGGTCCGCAAAAAAAACGGAATGTACTCCGTATGCATTCTGTTTTTCCGTTCAAAGATAGAACATGTCCTATTATTGCCCGCAAATCACGTTCTGTGGCTCCATTCAAGTCAATGGGTCCGCAAAAACACGGAACACATACGGAATGTACTCCGTATTTCTTCTGTATCCGTTCCGTTTTTGCGGAACCAGCTATTGAAAATTTTATGCCCAGCCCAAATTTTTCTATGTAATTACTGTATACTGTATATGCCATATGAAAAAGACGGAACGGAAAAACGAAACGGAAGCGGAAACACTACTGAAACAAAAAACTGATCCATTAAAAACGGCCAGCAAAACACTGAAAAAGCCATACGGTCGTGTGAACGAGCCCTTAGGGATGAGCAAACTTCTGTTTTTAAGTTTAGCGTCCAAGGTTCGGGTTATCTAAGAATTCCGTTATGGATTTCATATGGCCCATGGTATCGGAATCCATAACCGAATTCTTAGATAACCCAAACCTTGTAGGCCGAACTTGAAAACAGAAGTTTGCTCAACACTAGTCACAATCACTGATGGAAATCACTGAGCCTCATGCACACGACCGTATTTTTTCACGGTCCGCAAAACGGGGTTCCGTTGGTCTGTGATCCGTGACCGTTTTTTTTGTCCGTGGGTCTTCCTTGATTTTTGGAGGATCCACGGACATGAAAAAAAAGTCGTTTTGGTGTCCGCCTGGCCGTGCGGAGCCAAACGGATCCGTCCTGAATTACAATGCAAGTCAATGGGGACTGGCCACCAATGATATTACAATAGAGGGAGGGAGGGGGGGCCGCACACTGGCCACCAATGATATTCAAACTGGGGAGGGAGGGGGGTCTGCCCCCTGCTGCCTGGCAGCCCCTGATCTCTTACATGTGGCTATGATATGCACAATTAACCCCTCAGGTGCAGCACCTGAGGGGTTAATTGTGCGGATCACAGCCCCCTGTAAGAGATCGGGTGCTGCCAGGCAGCAGGGGGCAGTCATGTACACAGTTCGTAGTATATTCTAACTAGAAGCGTCCCCATCACTATAGGAACGCCTCTGTGTTAGAATATACTTTTATGCAGTCGGATCTTCGGATCCGTCTGTATGAAAGTAACCTACGGCCACGGATCACGGACGCGGATGCCAATCTTGTGTGCATCCGTGTTCTTTCACGGACCCATTGACTTGAATGGGTCCGTGAACCGTTGTCCGTCCAAAAAATAGGACAGGTCCTATTTTTTTGACGGACAGGAAACACGGATCACGGATGCGGCTGCAAAACGGTGCATTTTCTGAAAGTCAATGGGTCAGCGAAATAAAACGGAAAACGGCACAACGGCCACGGATGCACACAACGGTCGTGTGCATGAGGCCTAGGGCCTAAATAAAATATAAATCCAACATGGATTTTACAGAAGATCTAATACAAAATCCGGGAGTCAGCCCAGATTTTTCCCATTTGTATTTTCCCCCATCTGAACAAACCGTTAGGCTACGTGCACACAGGAATTCATGTGATGTGTATTTTTTATTCGTATTTACACACCGATTTTGCAGAAATACAATGCACATCAGTCACATGCGTGTTTTGTTGGAAATTTGACTCCGGTTCCAGGAGTTGTCAGCCAGGCCAGGTTGTCAGGCTCTCCTGTAGGGCCCCAGGTGTGCTGGATCAGCAGCCATTCCTCCCTATATAAAGGTGATGATGGAGTCTGGGGCCCCTCAGTGCAGATTGGCCCTTGTGCTGGAGCTTCACATCCCAGGATGGCGCTATCAGATGCTGAGAAGGCGGCTTTGGAGCCCTTGTTTGTGAAGATTGACGCTGAGAAGATTGGAGGTGAAGCCATGGAGAGGTGAGCGCTGGTTTTTCCTTCTGGTGCTATTTTGGTAAAACTGCTGCTTGTGTACATGTGTCTGCGGTCTGAGGGTCAGTTCACATGTGTGGCT
Source organism: Bufo bufo (assembly GCF_905171765.1). NCBI lineage: Eukaryota > Metazoa > Chordata > Amphibia > Anura > Bufonidae > Bufo > Bufo bufo. The sequence continues at coordinate 608,603,665 of NC_053392.1, read as the reverse complement.
ATAAGCCCATAAAACAGGTGTTGTGCTGTGTTCAGTGCAGGCGAAATGCATTAATTGAGTGTCTGAACTGAAAACTGCACAATGTGGAGATCTACATAAACTTATCCTCAGGATAGACCATCATTATTACCTTGGTGGGGGGTCTGAGTCATGGAGCTCCTGCCAGTTATCTTATCTTTTTCTTCAGGGAACTGCTGTGCTTGTCAGAGCTCTGAGCGTAGCTGGCTGCTCACCAAGCACAGCGCCATACATTGTATAGTGGCAGTGCTTGGTATTGCAGCTCAGCCCCATTCGCTTCAATGAGGCTGAGCTGCAACTAGGCCATGTGACTGATGTACAGTGGTGATATCACATGGCCTAGGAAGAAGCCATGGCAACCTCTTAAAGTTGATTGGTGGGGTCCTGGGTGTTGGACCCTTGCTGATCTGATATTGTTGACCTATCCTTAGGATGGGTCATCAATATAAATTACTGGGTAACCCCCTTTAAGTCTTCTATTTTGGGTTCAAACATGTTTCCAGGGGTGGACCATGGGAATATGGAGTTCTTAGTCCTGTACTTTCGTAAATTTTTTATTTTTAAGACTGAGTGTTACATATTGTAGGGGAAAGTCTTATATTTTGTCCTGAAGTTGCGAGGATTGGGGGCCTGACTGGCACTCCTAGTCCTTGGGCTAATACTGCATCCACCAAAGTAACCTAGTAAGATGTGAAGTTGTTAGAAGCTGTATTTTTAGGAGGAGCATCATGTAGCACATTCCTTGGTGGTCGCTGATCCATGCAATTTTGGAATAAGACCCCCCTACATGGTCTCAGAAAACCCCTCTAGTTCCTATTTGTCTCCCTTGTGTTAAGTGGTGAAGGTTTGACTTTCTGTGGTTCAGCAGGAAACCTAATGACTCCTCTTCAGTAGTGTTGAGTGAACTTGTGTTCAAGTTCGGCGTACAAGGTTTGGGTTATCTATGGATTCTGCTACCACAGACCATAAGTTATGGTCCAGAATTCTTAGATAACCCGAACCTTGTACACTGAACTTGAAACCAAGTTTGCTCAGCCCTAAAGCCTCAGAGCTTCTAGGGGTTAATGAGCTGTGATCAGCAGAAGGTTGCTAATGAGTTTTACTGCTGAGGTCTAACTAATGTCTGCACTCTCCTCAGTCTCTTCCAGCACCATCCAGACACCAAGTCCCACTTCAGTCATATGGACGTGACGCCCGGCAGTCAGGATCTGAAGACACATGGAGGGAAGATCATCCACGCCCTTAATGATGCCCTCAGCCACTATGGAAATCTGCAGGAGAACTTGGCCACACTGCGGGAGATGCACACCAACAAGCTGAAGCTCAGTGTGGACACCATCAAGGTGAGGAGCAGATCTGTCCAGTGGTTGGAAAGTCTGCAAAAAATGGTGCTACTCTTGTCCATGGTTGTATCTGGTATTGCAGTTCCTCCTCACTCGCTGTCAATGGTGCTGAGCTGCAGACCCAGACACAACCTATGGACAACAGTGGTGTTATTTCTAACTCCCATCATCCATTCCCAGTTGCTGTGTGGTTGCCTCCTGGAGGTCATCGTCAAGCATTTCCCAGCTGTGGACAAGTCGGCCTGTGACAAGTTCCTGAATGCAGTTGCTGTTGCCCTGATCGCCAGCTGACCGGGAGGGTTCTTACTCGGATCATGTCTGTGTATCCCATAACAAGTCTGTCCTCCATGATCTGGGATCTCCATTCTTATGATCTGTGCTGTGACTAATAAAAAAATAAATAAAATGGATTTCTACACTTGGTCTCCTTGTATATTGTGGTTTGAGCTCCTATGATGCTGCATTTGGCCAATGGCTTTACCCTGGTTAGAAAACCTAATTTGACTTACTTTGATAATTTGGGGTTAATAGAGGGGGTACTTGGTTCAGGCACCTCACTTCTCAAAGAGCCCCTCTGAAGGACCTGTCCAGTATATAGACAACCTGTTGCTTTGAATTGACACTGTGTAATGCTTTAATTCCTCACGTGGAGGTGCTGCAGGGAAACTAACTTGCTGCCAGGATTTCCTACAGAATATAACTTTATGATGAACTCTATGGACAAACTGGGTTAATTGATGAAAAAAAAAAAACGCTTCTGAATTGGAAATCCTAATTCACAAACTATGGTATTAGGCACTGCAGAGATTGTAGTACTCCAGTAGGGCCACGGTTGATTTTGACCAGGTCTAAATCGGTCATCATGGGTTTTCATCCCAAATGGTCCACTTGGTTTAGCTCCATGGAATGGCTTCATCCATGTGGTAACTGCACCAAGAATAGACCTGAACATTGTTGGCATGGTCTGGAGAACTGGACCAAAAATGTGAGGTGGCTTCAGCACAAACTATGCAAAAAAATCTGAACAAACCCTTACTGTATAAGGTTCAGTTAAATGGCCTCCAATAAAGTCTTAAACAATAACCCAAAAACATTTGATGTCCAGGGGAGCATAACCTCATCTACTGGACCTGTGCTCATTCTTGCCTTTTTGCATATAGTGAATTGTTTGTCTGTTCAGATTACAGCACAAATGCCCCGAATATCAGGTAACATTAGTCTGGATAGCCTCCTTTTTAATGTCCGGGTGCAAAGTGGGCTACAAGCTGACACTGGACATGTACCATCCAAAACCAGTTTCCCAGCCTTTGTCATCACTCAGTCTAGTTCATGAACACTGGGGCTTACAATCTAAATTACTAATTAACCTATCGGTATGTTTTTGGGAGATATTCCATACAAACATAGGATGCTACCATCCTTTGGTTGGCTTATAACCCAGTGCTAACTACCAAGGCTTATGGGTTCTTATCAAGTAGATCTTTGTGCTTGTTTCAGTTGCAGGGTCTAACAGGCCCACTAGAGAGGATTCACAACATGTCCTGGCTCTGCTATAATAAGGCACCACAGCAGTGGCGTAGGGATCGCCATAGCAGTGGCTATGGGGCCCTATGCCACTGGGGACCCGTCCAAAGCGCATAATTTTTTTTTATTTATACAAACACGACACACACACAGGCAGGCACAGCCAGCCAGGCCCGACCGCCCGCCCACTGGGCGAGGATCGGGCGGTCCGCGGCTCGGGCCTGGCTGGGGGGAAGGAAGCCAACAGGAAGGAGGAGCTGTAGTAGGAGCAGGCGGGCCCGGGCCGGGCGCACTGTCTGCCGCACACACAAGGAAGGAGAACATGAGGTAGGCGGTGGAGGGGGCCGGAATGGGGGCGTAGCAGAGGCGGAGCCAGGCTGGCACCAGCGCAGTGCGTGCAGGAAAGATTTCCTCCGCCTCCTAGAGTCCTAGTAACTAGAGGGAGGACTCAGGAGGCGGACTCAGGCGGTGGAGGGGGCGGGGCCGGGGTACCTGTTGGCTGTTGTGGAGAATGGAGGGTCCCGCCGGCCGCACTGGCGCCAGTCAGATTAGGCGCTATGCGGCTGGTGGCTGATATGCCAATCTGACTGCCCGAAACCAGTCTGGCTGAGCAGAGCAGGCGGCGGCGCAGCTCAGAGCCTCAGAGAAAGTGAGAGAGAGGGGAACCCACCCGTGACCTCAGTCACTCCAGTCCTCAGTCTCAGTGGAGTCAGTGCCTGCCTCACTGCCTGGTCTCCACTCTCCAGTCCAGTGACAGACTCAGTCCCGCCGTGACGCCGTCGGTCGTGCCACTCCAGTCTGTGCCTGGCTGGCACCTGCTGTCTGTGTGACTACAAGTAAGTGATGTGAATATGTGATTCATTGGAATTTAAGGAAGTGAGATTATTGAGAATTTATGATTTCTGAGATAATCTAAATTCTTAAGGGTACTTTCACACTTGCGGCAGGATGGATCCGACAGGCTGTTCACCATGTCGGATCCATCCTGCGGCTATTTCGCCGTGCCCGCGGACTACCGCTCCGTCCCCATTGACTATAATGGGGACGGGGGCGGAGCTCCAGCGCAGCACGGCGGTGCACGGAGAAAGCCGCCGGACTAAAAAGCCTGACATGCAGTAATTTTAGTCCGGCGGCCTTTCTCCATGCACCGCCGTACTGCGCCGGAGCTCCGCCCCCGTCCCCATTATAGTCAATGGGGACGGAGCGGCGGTCCGCGGGCACGGCGAAATAGCCGCAGGATGGATCCGACATGGTGAACAGCCTGTCGGATCCGCCCTGCCGCAAGTGGGAAACTGCTCATGGCGGTGGAAGATCTAGGATGGGTGTTTGGGTGGGAGCTCTGGAAGGGGTGGTGGGAGGCCCGATAGATATGTGGGGGGCCCATAATTTTTTTTTGCTATGGGGCCCATGCATTTCTAGCTACGCCCCTGCACCACAGGTCTAGCAGAAACAACCAAATTTGACATGAAGGGCAGAACTAACCATATTGGAATGTAGAGTCCCTCTATCTTTTGGAGCAGCCTCTGCTTTGGATGATGAGAGAGAATTTGTGTGATGGATATATAGATCTAATTCCCCCCCACCCCCAATGGAGTATTGCCTGTAGATAAGTCTCCATATGTAGTGTACGGGGACTGTAATGCCCGTCACTACAGGAGGGTCACTTGTGTGCTGTCGTCCCCCTTATTCATGGGGAAGTTGGTATAAGTTATCTTTATAAAATGTAATGTAAAGTAATGCTATGTATTTCCCTGTTACTGTGAAACTTGCATGTACAGGCCTGCTAGGGGTGTCATTTCAGCTCTTAGTCACTAGAGGGAGCTAGGGAGCCCTAGTTTATATAAGGCCCAGTCAGGGAGAGAAAAGCAGGATTTAGTCTGTGTTAGAGACTGGACAATGTCAGAGTCCAGTCCAGGCCTGAAGCCTGCAGACCAGGAGAGGGTATTGCAGTCCCTGTAACCGGGTTCCAGATTCAAAGAGAAGGTTCCCCTCCTGAGTTCATCTATGCAGAAGCAGGAACACCTCGAGTTCAGAAGTTTCTAGAGGCTGAGGAAGCAGAGAGGGACAGAGGCAAGCTCAGAAAAGCAAGAGGTACTCAAGACAACAGAGGAGGTACTTGATAAAGATAAAACCAAGGATATACGCCAGAGCTAGGGCATTGGACCTTGGAGAAGAGTTTCTATATTCCAGGATCAGTCAGGAATAGAGTGCAAACTGCCTGTACTGCAAGTCCTGTGTTTAACACTCTGAAGTCACCTTGCTATACATATATTGCCTGCATCAACTGTATTGAAAATCTACTGTCTGCAAAGGAACTGCGTTTCCAGCTATGCCCATGTATGATGACTACTAAAGTTTGAGTTCTGCTTTAACATCACGTGGTTCCTCAGTTATTCCTGCTATCAGCAAACGGCGTGCCACCATTTAATTGGCACTGGCGTCACGAACATTTCCTATCATCACCTGCCCTTGCAGAGAGTCAGCCGTCTCAGGGTAGTGTCATGATTGCACTACAACACCCAGGAACACTATTAACCCTAACTTGAGTACGCTGCACCTCTCTTTTGGCGTCACGAACAGGATACGCACGCTTTCCAGTGCAAGAAGCGTGAACTTTGTGCCTTATACAGTTGCCCTGTGACCAAAGTGACAAATTGCCTGTTTTATTAAAGTGGACTTTGTGGACTGAAAATCCTACCCAAAGTGTTCCTAAAATCTCCAAAAAGCGCTGTGCAGTGTTGCGCTATCAAGAGGAAGGAAATCGCCACATCGGAGTGTGGTTTTGTGGACTTTTCATCATCCTGCTTGCTGTCAGTGAATAGACAGCGTTTATACCCAAAGATGGCCGCTGAGGCTACTGAAATAGCTGCTGCGTCATCTTCATCCCGAAAAGGCGGGAAAAATTGGCGCCTTTCTGAGGAAATAGCGGGAAGGAGTTCAAGGTCAGGCGCCATTTGCATGTCGGCTAGCATGGACTCCGCCTTCCATATACTGGAATACCTGGGGGGCGGCCTCCCAATGCAATGGGAGGAGCTGGCTGATCTGATTGGCGCCACCCTATCGCTCTCCAGAGAAGGATCGAGCATGTTGGAGAGTGAGCAGAGCTTTGCTGCAACGTCCGCGCCTGAAATATCCAAGATGGATGATATTGGTGTAGAGCCAGAGGAGGCTCCACCGGCCTACTCTCCGGGACCGGAGAAACCCGCCTGCCCGCCACGGGAGAAAGAACCGGAGCCCTGCTACGGCTCCTGGAGAGACTTCTTTCAGCCCTCTTTCAAGTGGTCTTCACTAATGGCAGAGATCCGGGAGGCCGCTATAAAGCGGAATACAAAGACCAAAATCTATTATGAGGAACTGACCAAGACTATCCATGAACGACACACCAACACCCAACCCCGCCTGGAAAGGAGAAAGGGGTTGGTGGTGTCCTTTGACAAAACCCGTGGCTACGGGTTCATACAAGATTACCTGACTGGCAGAGATCTATATGTTAACAGAAGATCTGTCAAGAGAGACTACCTCCCTTCCTATCAGCACAGCCTCCGCGAGGGAGAGGAAGTGGAGTTCACCCCTGCCGAGAGCCTGAGAGGCCCTTATGCGACTGCTGTGACCCGTCCCAAGCGAGAACCTGAGGACTGGGAGGCAGAAGAAGAAGACTACTCTGGCTGCGAGCGGGAACCGGAACGCTCTCCAGAGCCGGCCCATCACGCCTTCCAGGAGCGGAGCTCCTTCTTTGGACCTAACGTCTTCTGGCAGCCAACCGTGTTGGAAAAATGGGTGAGCCCCTATCCTTCCCCCGAGCTGCCTCGTCGGGAGAAGACCATACAAGATATGGAAAACTTAAAAGGACTTCGCAATACCTTTGAGAACATCCGGAGGGGTCGGAGACCCGATGCATCACCAGAACCTGCAGAGGCCGAGTCCGCGCCATCGTTGACTGTACCTGCGCCGGCGGCGCCAGCAGATGACAGCGACTCTGACACGGAGAGCATCGGTGAACAGATTGTCCGGCTGGAGGAGAAATTGCGGGAGCTGCGCAAGATCGCGACCGCCAGGATCCAGACGCTGCCAAAGAAGGACGAGGTAAGGGTGCCTGTCACCACCCGTAAACCACCGTCTGCTAATGTTGCTCCGTCAAGGCCCCAAGGAAGACCCGTTATTCCTGTGAGTTGCTGCACCGAGCCCACCGGACCGCTTGCGGCGGCGGTACCAACTGTCTTACATCCCACAATTATCATGCCGGGACCAGTACGGTCCACCCAAAGGTTTACCCCTAGGCCCATGGGGCCAATACCTATTAGGGGCCCCTTTACCTTGCAGCTGCCCCCTAACACCGTTATGTGGGCCCATCCTCCTGTAGAGGACTACTACAGGCCGTATTTGCCAGCAGAGCCGGGTAATGACGATATACCCCTGTGAATCAGCCTGCTAGGCCTTTGATTTATTTCACCAAAGAATGATGTTATTAACCCTTCCAGGACAGGAGTCCTATGTTTCCTGGTCGTTTGTTGCTGCTGCCAGTTCATCCACGGCTCAGTGGTAGGTGTTGACCACTGAAATCACAAGGTCAACAAAGCCAAGTTTGTTTTCAGGACCTCCTGCCTGCTTCTGCTATCACACACCAAGTTGTGCCGGTTCGGTTGTTGCACCTTTTACCCTTAACCCCCTTTTCAGGTTGATCAGGGGTATTACAGCACTTGTTTTATATTGTGCAACTTGATACTAAGGAACCGTGCCCGGAGACAGACTCAAAAGAACCTGAGCCTCTGAGATTCTTACTCTTTTTAAAGGAAATGTGCCCAGAGATGGACTCCACCGCACGAGAGCCTCTGTGATTTAATAGGAAAGTATCCTGGGTACGGACTCATGTTTGTTCTTTGAGCCTCCAAGAACTTTTATACTGTTTTATCTATTTTGCTGTTCTATTATGGACTTATTCATTGTCATGGACTATCCTGGTTATAATGTTACGCTGTGACAGGTCAGCGCCCAATTTCCATTCATTATCCTGAGAAGAAGAGAACGACGCCCCTTGTCACCACCCTTCATCTTTGCCAATTGGACCTGATGTAAATGTAAATGCAGATGAATTACATATATGTATGCCTGCATGTCTCTATTTTCTGTTTCAGGTAGAGATTCCAGTTGGGCGAGCCCTGATGGAGTACGAGGTCGTACTCAGCTTAAAGCAGTGGGGTATGTAGTGTACGGGGACTGTAATGCCCGTCACTACAGAAGGGTCACTTGTGTGCTGTCGTCCCCCTTATTCATGGGGAAGTTGGTATAAGTTATCTTTATAAAATGTAATGTAAAGTAATGCTATGTATTTCCCTGTTACTGTGAAACTTGCATGTACAGGCCTGCTAGGGGTGTCATTTCAGCTCTTAGTCACTAGAGGGAGCTAGGGAGCCCTAGTTTATATAAGGCCTAGTCAGGGAGAGAAAAGCAGGATTTAGTCTGTGTTAGAGACTGGACAATGTCAGAGTCCAGTCCAGGCCGGAAGCCTGCAGACCAGGAGAGGGTATTGCAGTCCCTGTAACCGGGTTCCAGATTCAAAGAGAAGGTTCCCCTCCTGAGTTCATCTATGCAGAAGCAGGAACACCTCGAGTTCAGAAGTTTCTAGAGGCTGAGGAAGCAGAGAGAGGGACAGAGGCAAGCTCAGAAAAGCAAGAGGTACTCAAGACAACAGAGGAGGTACTTGATAGAGATAAAACCAAGGATATACGCCAGAGCTAGGGCATTGGACCTTGGAGAAGAGTTTCTATATTCCAGGATCAGTCAGGAATAGAGTGCAAGCTGCCTGTACTGCAAGTCCTGTGTTTAACACTCTGAAGTCACCTTGCTATACATATATTGCCTGCATCAACTGTATTGAAAATCTACTGTCTGCAAAGGAACTGCGTTTCCAGCTATGCCCATGTATGATGACTACTAAAGTTTGAGTTCTGCTTTAACATCACGTGGTTCCTCAGTTATTCCTGCTATCAGCAAACGGCGTGCCACCGTTTAATTGGCACTGGCGTCACGAACATTTCCTATCATCACCTGCCCTTGCAGAGAGTCAGCCGTCTCAGGGTAGTGTCATGATTGCACTACAACACCCAGGAACACTATTAACCCTAACTTGAGTACGCTGCACCTCCACTGCTGAATGTCTTCAATGATTATTCCTCCAGAGCTTCTCATCTGAGATGGGAGCCATCAGATTTTCAACTTCAAGAGTTCCTCATATTCAAAGACTAAGCATAGGCAGCTCCCCCCTCCCCCCCCCCCCCCCCCCCCCCCCCCCCAATAGACAGGAATGGGACCCAATGCAGGGTTCTCTAAACCAAAAGTGGTGAGGTGCAGTACTTGGAAGAGTATCCAGAGTTACTTTTACAGCTATGAGCCTATGCAAAATACACGGCACAATGTCTGGGTGTGCACCAGTGTAGACATACTGAAGATCTGCCCTATTCCTCCTGTGGGGGCTGGTGTAGAGTTGTAGTGGCCCTGATGTGATTTCTGTAGTGTCGGTGTACTACCTCAGGCCTTTGCTCCCTGGGGTCTGATGCAATGCAAATAAAGTACCCAAGAATGAGGCCAGAGTTGAATGTAACAAACTCCTCTCTACTAGGTGCAGCATAAAACTTGAAATAGATATGGTAGTAGCAATCTTTAGTGCAATTCTTCTCTGGCGTAAGCTCAGGAGGTATGGTGGCACATTGGATGGCTGCAGTTCTGCACTTCGGTGGTACTAGCCTAATGGTGGTCTGGTGCTTGGTGGCTTGTCTGTAGTCCCTCACAGCAGTGTCTTCAGTATGATTCTTGAGTGGGTGCTCTGAGATACTTCCCACCTCACCGACTATCGGGACAGGACCTCTCTCATCCTCACCACCTTATGCTTTATTACAGGCATGGCCAACCTGAGGCTCTCCAGCTGTTGTAAAACTACAACTCCCACCATGCCTTGCTGTAAGCTGATAGCTGTAGGTAGGCTGGGCATGCTGGGAGTTGTAGTTTTGCAACAGCTGGAGAGCCTCAGGTTGGCCATGCCTGCTCTATTACATTAACTCCCTTTGAGTTCCCCCTCTCTCCAGCCCACTCACCCAGGAGAGGTGGAACAGGGTGCTTAAACCTGTTACAGGTAACCATTACCGCCCCTGATAGAAAAATTACATAGCATCATATATGAAACATACAGAAACTGCTGCAATAGTAGTACCCCTGGGTCTGGGGTACTACACATCTCCGAACACCTTGTCTCATCTAAGATGCAGTTGTACCAAATTCAGCTCTGAAGTCTGGCCTTTCCCTAGGAGTATGAGCTCCATTCACACGTCCGCAATTCTGTTCCGCATTTTGCGGAACGGAATTGCGGACCCATTCATTTCTATGGGTCCGCACGCAATTCCGATCTCGAAAAAAAAAAATAGAACATGTCCTATTCTTGTCCGCAAAAGGCATTTTCTATTAAGTGACGGCGATGTACGGTCCGCAAAATGTGGAACGCACATTGCCGGTGTCCGTGTTTTGCGGATCCGCAAAACACGCACGGACGTGTGAATGGACCTTTATTTCTTCAGTTTAAAATGATACAGCATACAATCCCATAATGATCTCCTCTGACGCGTTTCGACCAATTAGATCTTAGTCATAGAATAGAATACGATGGTAAAAGGACTGATTTATATGGGTGGTGGAAATATAAAAAAAGGAGGCCGGACTTCAAGAGTAGCACAAAATCTGTCAAATCCAGAGCTAAAATCATCAATCTATTCTGTACCGGCAACTGATTTCCATCTCCCACATACTCTGCCCTTTAAATACTGTATATCAATAAAAAGACAGAACCTTACGAACACCTTGCTGACAGGATAAACCTATTTCCCAAGAAGAAGGATAAAGCAATTTTCTTGCATATATTACTAGACTATTATGTATGTGTATTTAGTAAATCTGATTGAAAATTCATACCTAATAGGAAAGTAGTATTTAATGTGAGGATCCAATGTGCTTCTCTTTCTAACAATAATTTATGTGGATCGCCTCCTCTTATATTTTGTTCGATTCGCTCGATTCCCAAAACTTTCATATGATTGGTGTTGCCATCATGGTTCTCCAAGAAACGTTTGGGCGCACCAGAGACTTTGCGTTTTTTTTTTTTGTTTCTTACATCATTGACATTTTCTAAAAAAAATGCTTTTTAACTTTTCTTTTGGTGCTGCCAATATATTGTAACTGCCACACTCTACACCCCATCATGTATATTAATCCTTCTGAATTACAGCTAATATAATCCTTTACGGGAAATATTTTAGTTTGATCTGAACTCATAAAATATTTATTGGATTGTGCATAATGTGCAGGTTTTGCAAGGATGTGTATCGCATAAAAAGAAACCTTTATGTTCTAACCGAGTATTTATTTATTTATTTTTTTGTGCGGTGAAGCACTCGCTAGTATACTGTGACGGGAGAGGGGAGTGAAGCGCTGCGAGCGCTTACTGTACTCACCCTCCTGGTTTTCCTTCCTGGGGCCCTGGGGGTGCACTGTCCTGACCGTGTACAGCATCAGGACGTAGTGCGCGCACTATGATTTCACGCTGCGTACAGTCAGATGACTGTGCAACGCTGGCCAGAGTAGACAGGGGAGCGCGACTTCTAAAGAGATCCCCGGAGCCGCGGTTCAGCGGTGCAGTTATATGTTCTAAAGCCCTTTTTGGAGTGTATAAGTGGCACAAAAATATATATTATTTGCCGTTCAGCAGTGCAGTTATATGTTCTAAAGCCTTTTGTGACGTGTATTAGTGGAAAAAATAAGGGCTTATTAGCTGTTGTGCGGTGAAGTGAGAAAATTACAGAACTTTTTGACGTGTATTAATTTCCTTTTTATTTATTTATTTGATCTAACAATATGTCAGACAGAGAAGTGCCAGGCCCTGCACAGGGGAGAAGCAGAGGCCTAAATGTTTCTGGCACGGGTTGCAGCAGAGTAAGGAAGCGTGGCAGCATTAGTCGCAGCAGAGGAAGGGGGGGTGGCAGCAGGAGTCGCAGCGAGAGGCCTGAGCTCCTGGTGTCATCTAGCGGTCGTGTCTTGACCAGCAACTCAGTGGTTCTTGAATGGTTGACTCAGTCATCCACTTTGTCCCAAGTGACATCAGACACCCCCAGCCAAGAGTCGTGGGTTCGTCAGACACAATCCTTAGTTGGCATGGCCCGGGAGCAGGCCCTGTGCCCTAACCTGTCCTCAACCTGCCTCTGTCCTTTTCTGTTCCCTCAGAATATTATATGCTATTATATGCTGTGGGCTCTGCTCCACTATACAGCGAGGACGAGCTACTAGAGGACAGTCAGCAGCTACTGGCCAGCCAAGATGTGGAGGAGACATCCACCACTTCCTCTGGTAGGCGGGCAAGTAGTGATGAGGATAGTGGCGTAGGAGCTGGTGTTGCGAGCGGTCAGGCTCTTGACGCAGAGAGCGTTAAGAAGGACATCAGTGACGTGCAGACAGTACTCGATGATGATGATGTAGCTGATCGCACTTGGGAGCCGGGTGAATTAGGGGCTTTATCATCATTGGGTGAAGAGGGTGGCAGCTTGCCCGTGAGGCAGTGGTGGAGCTAGCAAGTCGCTAGCGTGGCCGGGTGTAAGCAGAGTGGGAGGTCAGGAGCCAAACGTGCCTGGTGTAGACCACCCACTTCGCAGGAGCCTACCTGCCTGGAAAGTAGCGGTGCAGGGGTTCACGGAAGCAGCGGCGGTAGCAGTCAGTCAGTGTGTAGTGTTGGGGGTAAAATCACCTACTCGGCGGTGCGGCCACAGGAGGTGAACATGGCCATTTGTAGAATCTGTCGGCAGAAGGTAAAGTGTGGCCAGGGTGCAAATGTTGGCACCACGGCCCTGTGTCAACATATGCAGCATCACCATAAAGTGGCCTGGGAGAACTGTGGCTTCGATGTGATGGTCCAGCCTGCCGCAGCAACCGCTACATCACCCAGTGGCACGCACCCGATTTCAGGCAGTCAAGGCTCCACCGCCTCAGCCGAATGGATTTGTCCGTCCTTCCCATCATCTGCTGGTCCTGATGCTCCTTCTCCTACTCCTTGTCAGTCATTCCGTCAGCAATCTATCACCGAAGCTATTGCCAAGAGACAACACTATGCGTGCACTTATCCAACGGCACAGAAGGTGAATGTGCTCCTGGCCAAGTTGCTGGTGCTGCAGTCCCTCCCTTTCCAAGTGGTGGACTCTGCACCTTTCAAAGAACTGATGGCTTGTGCCGAGCCGAGGTGGAGAGTCCCAAGCCATAATTTCTTTGCCAAAAAGGCAGTACCAGCCCAGCACACACATGTAGAACAGAAGGTGGGCCAGTCCTTTAGCCTGTCTGTGTCTGCCAAAGTGCACGGCAGCGCCGACGTGTGGAGCTGTAACTACGGTAAGGAAAAATACATTACTTGACAGCCCACTGGGTGAATGTGGTTCCTGCACAGCTACACCAGAAACTTGCCTAGGTGACACCGCTTCCGCCTCCACGTTCTCATGCCGATGGTCCTGTGACAATGTCCGCCTCTGCCTCCTCATCCTCCACCGTGTCCTCAGGCTCCACTGCAGGGAAAATTCACAGTGCCCCTCCAGCATACCACATGTGCAGGGCACAGTGGTGTCACGCTGTTCTGCACCTCGTTTGCCTGGGCGAACTGAGTCACACAGGGGAGGAACTGGTCCGTGTCCTTCATCAAGAAATCGAATCCTGGCTTTCTCCGCGACAACTCAAAATCGGAACCATGGTGGCTGACAATGGGAAGACTATGGTGTCGGCGCTGTATCAAGGAGGGCTGAGCCATGCGCCCTGCATGGCACACGTGTTCAATCTGGTTGTCAAGCGGTTCCTGAAGTCTTCCACCCATCTGCAAGACCACCTAAAAATGCCCAGGAAACTTTGCATGCACTTCAGCCACTCGTACACCGCAAAGCATACCCTCCTTGAGCTGCAGCGACAGAACGGCATCTCCCAACATAGGCTGATATGCGACATTTCCACCCGTTGGAATTCCACCCTCCATATGTTGGACCGACTATACGAGCAGAGAAGTTCCAGCTCCATAAGCAGAAATGTGAGTCTAGAGTCACTGATGAGCAGCTTTCTTCACCCACCTAGTGAAGAAACTACTCACCAGCAGCCGGACTACTGGGCAGTCAAACTGGATTTGTGGCCGCAACTGGCAGAGTATGCCCTAGAAAAGCTTTCCTTCCCGGCCAGTAGCGTGACATCAAAGCGGGTGTTTAGTGGGGGGGGGGCATAGTTGCCCCAAGAAGAACTCGCCTGTCCACCCAAAATGTGGAGATACTGACCTTTGTCAAGATGAATCAGGCGTGGATCAGCCACGATTTCCACCCACCAATGCCTGATGCATCCGACTAGATCATCCATGGTGCCACACCAACTCTTTAACAAAAGAGACCGGTTTCTTCTGGCTACCTGCCTCAGGTACTATTCTGATGCTGCCACCCGCCTGATGCCACACATCTGAAGCCAAGTGCCTCTTCTTTCACCCACCATCTTCAGCTGCTGCTGCCACCTCCACACTATGTCACCTTGCCACTATGTGGTCTCCTGATGCTGCTGCCACCTCCACACTATGTCACCCTGCCACTCTGTGGTCTCCTGATGCTGCTGCTACCTCAACACTATGTCACCTTGCCACTCTGTGTCCTCCTGATGCTGCCACCTCCACACTGTCATTGTGCCACTCTGTGGCCTCCTGATGATGCTGCTGCCACCTCCACACTCTGTCATTGTGCTACCCTGTGGCCTCCCCCTGATGCTATTGCTGCCATCTCCACACTCTGTCATTGTGCAACTCTGTGGTCTCCTCATGCTGCTGCTGCCACCTCCACTCTGTCATTGTGCCACCCTGTGGCCTACTCCTGATGCTGCTGCTGCCGTCACCTCCACGCTCTCTCATTGTGCTACTCTGTGGCCTCCTGATGCTGCTGCTGCCACCTCCACAATCTGTCATTGTGCCACTCTGTGGCCTCCTGATGCTGCTGCCATCTCCACACTGTCATTGTGCCACTCTGTGGTCTCCTCATGCTGCTTCCACCTCACCACTATGTCATAGGGCCACTCTGTGGATTTCTCATGCTGTTCCCACCCTCCCCACTTTATGACTGGTCTACTATTTTGCCTTTCGGCCTGGCTGACATCATCATTTTTTTGACCCTTCTTCTGATCTGTCAGAAGGAATGAAAAATGAGACGTACAACGGATCCTGTCTATGTAACAGCTGTAAGGCCTGCATGACATGGTCCCTATTTTGCATCAGAATTGGCTTATGATTTGGTAGCCAAAAGCAGGAGTGGGTACAAAACACAGAAGACATGCAAATATTCTGTTCACATGTCATCTCTAGTGTTGTTCAAGCACCAAAGTGCTTGTGTAGAACACTTCCCGATGCTCGGGTGCTCTACAGAGCAACCGAGCACAATGGAAGTCAATGGGAGAACCCGAGCATTAAACCAGGCATTCCCTGCTCTGAAGAGGGGAGGGTCTCTAGTTCGGCTTAGGAGTCCCTGCTCTGACTCCATATATAGCTATTTCCATATATGGAGTCAGTGCTTGGGGACACCCAGTGTATTTAAATCTTATTTAGCCTCTATTTCTGAAAAGTTTCTTGTGGAATTGCAACTCACAACCGTCTACATTACAGCCAAGAATCTTATCCACTACACTATAGAGCTGCATGACCAGTTACATAAAAAAATAATGAGACTTCTGCTGTATAGGAATACTTACTAGTACTAAGTATTTCTATACAGCAAAAGTCTCATATTTACTTATTATTATTATTATTATTATTATTATTATTATTATTATTATTATTATTATTATTTTTTTTTTTTTTTTAAGTAACTGGCCACCATTCAGCTCTATAGTGTAGTGGTTAACATTCTGGGCTGTAATGTAGAAGGTTGAGAGTTTGAATCCCGTCAGAAACTTTTCAGGAATAGAGGCAAAATTTAATTTAAACATATATATATATAGAGAGAGGGAGAGAGAGATAAAATCATACTTCTGATATATATAAATGCATAATATGTGGGAAACTACTACTGATGTTTTATCCATAATATATTTACATATATTATAATATATTATATATTCTGAATGTATAATAATATATGTAAATATATTATGGCTAAAAATATACACTCACCTAAAGAATTATTAGGAACACCATACTAATACGGTGTTGGACCCCCTTTTGCCTTCAGAACTGCCTTAATTCTATGTGGCATTGATTCAACAAGGTGCTGATAGCATTCTTTAGAAATGTTGGCCCATATTGATAGGACAGCATCTTGCAGTTGATGGAGATTTGAGGGATGCACATCCAGGGCACGAAGCTCCCGTTCCACCACATCCCAAAGATGCTCTATTGGGTTATGATCTGGTGACTGTGGGGGCCAATTTGAAATGATTCAAGCTTTGTGACATGGTGCATTATCCTGCTGGAAGTAGCCATCAGAGGATGGATATTTGTTCTTATTCTGTTTACGCCAAATTCGGACTCTACCATTTGAATGTCTCAACAGAAATCGAGACTCATCAGACCAGGCAACATTTTTGCAGTCTTCAACAGTCCAATTTTGGTGAGCTCGTGCAAATTGTAGCCTCTTTTTCCTATTTGTAGTGGAGATGAGTGGTACCCGGTGGGGTCTTCTGCTGTTGTAGCCCATCCGCCTCAAGGTTGTGCGTGTTGTGGCTTCACAAATGCTTTGCTGCAGACCTCGGTTGTAACGAGTGGTTATTTCAGTCAACGTTGCTCTTCTATCAGCTTGAATCAGTCGGCCCATTCTCCTCTGACCTCTAGCATCCACAAGGCATTTTTGCCCACAGGACTGCCGCATACTGGATGTTTTTCCCTTTTCACACCATTCTTTGTAAACCCTAGAAATGGTTGTGCGTGAAAATCCCAGTAACTGAGCAGATTGTGAAATACTCAGACCGGCCCGTCTGGCACCAACAACCATGCCACGCTCAAAATTGCTTAAATCACCTTTCTTTCCCATTCTGACATTCAGTTTGGAGTTCAGGAGATTGTCTTGACCAGGAGCATACCCCTAAATGCATTGAAGCAACTGCCATGTGATTGGTTGACTAGATAATTGCATTAATAAGAAATAGAACAGGTGTTCCTAATAATTCTTTAGGTGAGTGTATATATATATATTACATTTAGCCTCTATTTCTGAAAAGTTTCTGATGGGATTTGAACTCACAACCTTTTACATTATAGCTCAGAATGTTAACCACTATAGAGCTGAATGGTGGCCAGTTACAAAAAAAATAAATAAAAATAAATAAATAAAAAATATGAGACTTCTGCTGTATAGGAATACTTAGTACTAGTAAGTATTCCTATACAGAAGAAGCTGCATTTTATTTTTTATTTTTATTTTTTATTTTTTTAAGTAATTGGTCACGCAGCTCTATAGTGTAGTGGATAAGATTCTTGGCTGTAATGTAGAAGGTTGTGAGTTCAAACCCCACCAGAAACTTTTCAGAAATAGAGGCTAAATTAGATGTAAATATACTAGTCATCTCTGTTTTGGATCCACTCCTGTTTTTTTTGCTTTAGCAATACTGATGGATTACTGACCAAATGCTGACCGAGTGAAGGCGCATGCTCCACAGACAGGATCTTTTGTGAGTTATTGTTCTGGCGGATCAGAGGAAGGGCAAAATAATAAGTGAGGTCAACACAAACTTACTGCTGACACCCTCTCCACTATGTCGGGGGGGGGGGCTCTACTTGTATAAGCGTTTAATAGAACAGGTTCTGTAGAAATCTATGTGGAATCAGCTGCCGACGGTGTAAAAGGAGTGCACTTCTTCTTGGCGCTAACATTGACCTGTAAGGCTGAGTTCATACTTGAGTTATTTGGTCAGTTTTGGCCCCATGACTGCCCAAATAAGTGAAGTGTGCAGTGATTATATGAGCGACACCTGTCATCTGCGTGTCATACTGACTCACAGTATTGTTTCTCTACCACAGCAGACTCCCTATGCGTATTACTGCAAGGCACAGTGTTCTAGACCACTATAAAGGCTATCTGCAGCCAGGAAGCCATTTTTAACGTGATTCGCCATGAATAAATAAGGATCGAACAAATTTTTCAGAAAAATTTGGCGAACCGGCTGAATCTAAGTTTTGGGGCTCTGGCCCCATTGACTATAATGGGGGCGGTCCGAAATTCCGGCGGCAGCACAGCAAACATGCCGAGAGGCGGCCGGAATAAAAGTACGACATGTCGTACTTTGCTGGAACAGCCTGCCGGAGATCCTGCAGCCTGCAGATCCCCCATAACAGTCTCATCCACAGATCCTCCATAATAGTGTGTCATCCACAGATCCCCATAACAGTGTGTCATCCACAGATCCCCATAACAGTGTGTTAACCACAGATCCTCATAACAGTGTCATCCACAGATCCCCATAACAGTGTCATCCACAGATCCCCATAACAGTGTCATCCACAGATCCCCATAACAGTGTCATCCACAGATCCCCCATAACAGTGTCATCCACAGATCCCCCATAACAGTGTCATCCACAGATCCCCATAACAGTGTCATCCACAGATCCCCATAACAGTGTCATCCACAGATCCCCATAACAGTGTCATCCACAGATCCCCATAACAGTGTCATCCACAGATTCCCCATAACAGTGTCATCCACAGATTCCACATAACAGTGTCATCCACAGATTCCACATAACAGTGTCATCCACAGATTCCCCATAACAGTGTCATCCACAGATCCCCATAACAGTGTCATCCACAGATTCCCCATAACAGTGTCATCCACAGATTCCCCATAACAGTGTCATCCACAGATTCCCCATAACAGTGTCATCCACAGATTCCCCATAACAGTGTCATCCACAGATTCCCCATAACAGCGTCATCCACAGATTCCCCATAACAGTGTGTCATCCACAGATCCTCCATAACAGTGTGTCCTCCACAGATCCTCCATAACAGTGTGTCATCCACAGATCCCCCCCGTAACAGTGTCATCCACAGATCCCCCCATAACAGTTTGTCATCCACAGATCCCTCATAACAGTTTGTCATCCACAGATCCCCATAACAGTGTCATTCACAGATCCCCCATAACAGTGTGTCATCCACAGATCCCCATAACAGTGTCATCCACAGATCCTCCATAACAGAGTATCATCCACAGATCCTCCATAACAGTGTCATCCACAGATCCTCCCTAACAGTGTCATCCACAGATCCCCCATAACAGTGTCATCCACAGATCCCCCATAACAGTGTCATCCACAGATCCCCCATAACGGTGTCATCCACAGATCCCCATAACAGTGTCATCCACAGATCCCCATAACAGTGTCATCCACAGATACCCCATAACAATTTCATCCACAGATTCCCCATAACAGTGTGTCATCCACAGATCCTCCATAACAGTGTGTCCTCCACAGATCCTCCATAACAGTGTGTCATCCACAGATCCCCATAACAGTGTGTCATCCACAGATCCCCCCGTAACAGTGTCATCCACAGATCCCCCATAACAGTTTGTCATCCACAGA
The DNA here is from genome assembly GCF_905171765.1 of Bufo bufo. Classification (NCBI taxonomy): domain Eukaryota; kingdom Metazoa; phylum Chordata; class Amphibia; order Anura; family Bufonidae; genus Bufo; species Bufo bufo. Next base: position 608,584,175 of record NC_053392.1, on the reverse strand, counting down.
TCCCTCATAACAGTTTGTCATCCACAGATACCCATAACAGTGTCATTCACAGATCCTCCATAACAGAGTATCATCCACAGCTCCTCCATAACAGTGTCATCCACAGATCCTCCATAACAGTGTCATTCACAGATCCTCCATAACAGTGTCCTCCACAGATCCTCCATAACAGTGTGTCATCCACAGATCCCCATAACAGTGTGTCATCCACAGATCCCCCCGTAACAGTGTCATCCACAGATCCCCCATAACAGTTTGTCATCCACAGATCCCTCATAACAGTTTGTCATCCACAGATACCCATAACAGTGTCATTCACAGATCCTCCATAACAGAGTATCATCCACAGATCCCCCATAACAGTGTGTCATCCACAGATCCCCATAACAGTGTCATCCACAGATCCTCCATAACAGAGTATCATCCACAGATCCTCCCTAACAGTGTCATCCACAGATCCCCCATAACAGTGTCATCCACAGATCCCCCATAACAGTGTCATCCACAGATCCCCCATAACAGTGCATTCCACAGATCCCCCATAACAGTGTCATCCACAGATCCCCATAACAGTGTCATCCACAGATCCCCATAACAGTGTCATCCACAGATACCCCATAACAATTTCATCCACAGATTCCCCATAACAGTGTGTCATCCACAGATCCTCCATAACAGTGTGTCCACAGATCCTCCATAACAGTGTGTCATCCACAGATCCCCATAACAGTGTGTCATCCACAGATCCCCCCGTAACAGTGTCATCCACAGATCCCCCATAACAGTTTGTCATCCACAGATCCCTCATAACAGTTTGTCATCCACAGATACCCATAACAGTGTCATTCACAGATCCTCCATAACAGAGTATCATCCACAGATCCTCCATAACAGTGTCATCCACAGATCCTCCATAACAGTGTCATTCACAGATCCTCCATAACAGTGTCCTCCACAGATCCTCCATAACAGTGTGTCATCCACAGATCCCCATAACAGTGTGTCATCCACAGATCCCCCCGTAACAGTGTCATCCACAGATCCCCCATAACAGTTTGTCATCCACAGATCCCTCATAACAGTTTGTCATCCACAGATACCCATAACAGTGTCATTCACAGATCCTCCATAACAGAGTATCATCCACAGATCCTCCATAACAGTGTCATCCACAGATCCTCCATAACAGTGTCATTCACAGATCCTCCATAACAGTGTCCTCCACAGATCCTCCATAACAGTGTGTCATCCACAGATCCCCATAACAGTGTGTCATCCACAGATCCCCCCGTAACAGTGTCATCCACAGATCCCCCATAACAGTTTGTCATCCACAGATCCCTCATAACAGTTTGTCATCCACAGATACCCATAAGAGTGTCATTCACAGATCCTCCATAACAGAGTATCAACTACAGATCCTCCATAACAGTGTCATCCACAGATCCTCCATAACAGTGTCATTCACAGATCCTCCATAACAGTGTCATACACAGATCCTCCATAACAGTGTCATACTCAGATCCCCCATAACAGTGTCATCCACAGATCCTTCATAACAGTGTCATCCACAGATCCCCCATAACAGTGTCATCCACAGATCCTTCATAACAGTGTCATCCACAGTTCCCTATAACAGTGTCATCCACAGATCCTCCATAACAGTGTCATCCTCGGATGCCCCCCTAACAGTGTCAGCCACAGATCCCCCATAACCGTATGCATTTGCAGCATTATCTCTATTCACTGCTATGAAATTGCCAGTGATCAGCAATTTTCAGAACACTGTTAGCATAATCGAGGATGACCATGCATGCACATTGTGTTCTCCCTTCACTTCAGGGGCCCGGATGGGACAACCCCTTTTTTTCTGCTTATAAACTGCGCCATGAAAAAAATGAAGTTACAGCAGTTCTATGGGGGTGCAGGCCGGGTGTACTGCGGATCCGCAATACACTACAGACGTGTGAATGGACCCTTATAGTCATGTGAGCACCCTTCTTCTTCTTCACTAGCGCTTTTTACCTGCCAACATGTGCAGTAAAATGGCGCTGCGTGCCGTTTTCCTGAATTAAATCGAAAATATCTTGAAAAGCTTCTGGTTTGGCTTCCGGAAGAAATTTTTTTAAAAGTTTGTAATTAACCTGGTTCTCTCATCTCTAAAATAAACAATAAAATCATTCTTATACAAAATGTTACAATTGCAAAAACAAAAGCGGCAGATCCATTACCCAAATCACAGATTTTTTTTTTACAGATTTCATTTAAGTCCTCGTCTCAAGACGCTGAATCCAAATCACCTCTCTTTGCAGCAGCTTTTTCCAATTAACCCCTTCTTTATCATTTATTTCTACCTGTCCCAAGATCTGCCACCTAAGCTCCCTAAGATTATGTTTTGTTCTCCCAAAAGTGTTTTGCAACGGTTGTCCTGCCAGATCTTTTCTTCTGTTGCACACGTTCTCCTTCTTTAATCATTTTCTTACTATTAACTTTAATAGATGACTAAGGGCTCATGCACACGAATGTAAAATGGTGGCCAGATCAGGTTTATTTATAAGGTAGGGGGTATGTCCATGTGCTGAAACATCTCAATTGGTTGTCCTGTACCACCTGATGGATGTGTCATGGGTCAAAGTTCTTCACAATATAAAAGAATATGGCGGGCGCGGATTTCTCCATATGTTCGCATGTTCGGCGAATCGCGAACATGCAAAGTTTGCCGCGAAACGACCGCCGGGCGAACCGCAAGGCCATCTCTAATTAGCATCACACTGTCCCCAATGGGCAATCTAAGCTCCCTATCAGTATGTCCTTGGAGTGTGGGAGGAAACCTACGCAAACACGGGGAGAACATACAAACTCCATGCAGATGTTATCCTTGGTCAGATTCAAGCCTTGGTAGGATCAGACGTGGTGGGTGGCCTACGCTTGACCGTTGTGTGGCGAGGTGCGGTATGCTGCACTGGTGAACTGTGGCTCATGATATGGACGCTGACCGAGTGCACATGGAATAAAATGCATGTTAACGCGGCTGTCCTGGAGAAGATAGGAACCCACTGAACGTAATGGATTCCGTTTTTTAACTCTTTGTAATCGCCATTGATGTTACCCCTGAATGATGAAACAAAGGAGGAATTCATTCTATGTGAAAAGTGGTCCTTGAAATGCACATGTTGCAGATGGTTACCTGCCGAATGGTGGAGCTCCGAGGTGTATGTCGCCACTGATTAGCTGGATACAGTTGTGTCTATGTCATACTTGCCAAGACTGATGAGCCATGACCCTTTACCCAAACCAAATCTCTTTTAGTGTAGGACTACCCCTTTACCCCTTCCTTGCCCCCTCAACCTGTGCTTGGGGCTGCATCTGATGGTGCATGAATCCCTGTGCCACCCAAAGGGCTGCACTCTGGATAGTGCCGGGAGGCTTCTTCGGCACTCAGAAGATTTGTCCACTGCTCAGGACTCTGAGAGGTCGCCAGTGGTGTACATAGAGAAGTAAGGGCCCCATAGCAAGGATCAAACCTGGTCCCCCACACAGGACAGAAGGGTTTCCGCCTAAACCCTTTTCAATGACCCTTGGGCCATTTTTCCACTGCTTCATTTGCTAAAAGTTGTTCCTTTAGAGGGTAGAGTCCTGACCAAGTTTTCACCGCCAGTAGAAGAGGATATAAATGCCAACTAAGACTGGGCCCCAGGGGCGTACATAGAAATCATTGGGCCCCATAGCAAGAATCTGAATTGGGCCCCTTAACCCCGCCCACTGCCTTGGCCCATCCCACCTCCTGCCCTGGCTCCTCCCCTGCCACACCCCCATTTGCCAATAAAGAAATGTATACATGGCCTACTGAGGACTCCAGCATAACGCAAACCAGACAGATCCGTTATGCAGGCCCTAGACTTCTATTATGACAGAATGAATAATGGAATGCCTATAAAGCTGCCTATAAAGGCATTCCGTTATGCATTCCGTCATGGAATTGCATTATGGTCCATGGTAACGGAATCCATAATGCAATTCACTATTTACCACCAAACGAAGCCTGAACGAATTTTAAAATATGAAATTTGCTCATCTCTAATTATGAACAGACTGCTGGCGGTTTTATTTGTGTTTTTGAGGTGACAGGTTCCCTTTAACAGCAAGCAGAGTTCATGGGGGGGCGAGGGGAGGGCACATTCCTGAGTCCTCTATGAGCCTACAGTACCGCCCACCCCCACAGGAACTCTGCTTGCTGCTGCCCTCAGAAAGTCCTATACATGAAGTTCTGGAACTGGAACGTTTTATACAGTCTCTATTAGCACTAGCGTAATTAGAAATGACTGGGCCCCACAGGAAATTTTTGAACGGGCCCCACAGGAAATTTTTGAATTGCCCCCCTCCCAGCTGTCCGGCACCTCTGACCAGCAGAGACACTTGACTTCCCTAATACAGTCCAATTATCGTCCAATAGACAAGTCATGGAAATATAGAAAGTATACTGTACTAACCAGAAGACCTTTATTCTTACCTTTACTGTCAAAATATCATACTACAGTATACATATATTTCCATGACTTGTCTTTTGGACGATAATTAGAATTTGGACTGTATTAGGGAAGAAGTCAAGTGTCTCTGCCGGACAGAGGTGCCAAACAGCTGGGGGGGGGCCCGTTCAAAAATTTCCTATGGGGCCCACTGCCCAGTCATTTCTAGTTATGCCAGTGCTAGGAGACTGTTATTAGTACACTACAGACATTTTTTTCATTGATGATCCCGGTTGTAAAGATAGTCCTACTGTGTGGACGACGGCTGGCAGTGGTACAGGTCCGGACTGGCTGTGAGATGATGGTTGTGGGTGGCACTGGCGTCTGTCGCGGCCGGGCAGCACAACTCACTCTAAAGTTCTTCCACTTCCATGCTGGGTGCGCGCCTGCTGCTTGCACTGGCTGGGCCAATCAGCAGCAGGATCTTAACACACTGCTAATGCTGATTGGCCCAGTATGTGAAGCAGTGCAGGCGCAGCAGACGCATGAGCCGAGGGAGCGCGGCTGGGTCCTAGGGAGCGCACAGTGACTGCTGGTATCCAGGGTAACAGGGGGAGGGGATACCACCTTTAACTCACCCTTGGCCCCTTTACCCAACCTTGACCCATAACAAAAGACACGACAACTGTATCACTTTATTGCTGGATGGTGATCGGCCACAGCTTCTTTATTAAAGCGGCAAACCTTAATAAACCATAATATTGGAACGGTATGCCAAAGGCTGGACTCCCAGCGGGCAAGTTAAACCGTAATCATCCGAGCTGTCTGCCAACCGCTGGACTCCCAGCGGGCAGTTACTCCATCTGCTACCACCATATCTCCGCTGTACTCAAATGCCGCCACGGAGGAGGCCCGTTCTCCCAACGGGGCTCCGACCACCACCCAGCATAACAGAGTCTGTTTTAGCTCATGTACAGGCCAGAAAAGGAATTGTCCAAATTAACACCCAAAAGGAAGACACCATCAGGTCCCATTAAAAAACAAGGCCAATAAGGCCCGTGATGAGAGCATAGTCCAACCACTTTTCAAATCACTAGTCAGACCACACATAGAGTACTGTGTACAGCTCTGGGCTCAGAGGAGGGCAACTAAAGTAATGACTGGAATGGGGCAACTACAGTACCCTGGAAGATTGGCAAAATAAGGTTTATTCACTGTAGAAAAAAGACGACTAAGGCGAGATCTAATAACTGTGTATAAATATATCAGGGGTCAGTACAGAGATCACTCCCCTCATCTATTTATCCCCAGGACTGTGACGAGGGGACATCCTCTGCGTCTGGAGGAAAGAATGTATTTTCACAACATAGAAGAAGATTATTTACGGTAAGAGCAGTGAGACTATGGGACACTCTGCCTGAGGAGGTGGGTGAGAAAGGGATAATCATATGTCAGGACACATGAGGTCCAGAGCTCTGGAATAGACAAAGGTGCATTACCACAGCGAGGGTCACCAGCATCACTGCGCCTCCGGGGGAACTCTATACCAACCACCTCTGGAAGGAGTTATGACCACCAGAATTCCAGGATCCCTGTCCAAAAGTCTTCCACCTCTCGAAAAACCAAAGAGGGCCCACCAGCCTCTGTTCCTCTCTCCGCACCGCACAGAAGGTATACGAAAGCCAGCCATCGAACCGCTAAGCGCCACAAATCTGAAAGAAAAAACAATTAGCCCGAGCCACAACACGCAAAAGAGGATCGCACAACTAGACACAGAATAGTTATATTTCATCCAAAAAGTATTTTCTTTTTTGTTATTATTATTATTATTATTTTTTTTTTTTTTAAAGACCAAGGTAAATTGTCAAACCATAGTGCACTTGGAAAGAGTAAACGGATGGCTCACTGTGAGTGATCACGCTGGGTGCTCTGGACGAAGAGAGCCACCCCTTGCTCTGGAGAAGGTAAGATACATGCATAAAATTAAAAAGCAACTAACAAAACAATATCCTTAATCGATGAATACTCGATTTTCCTGGAGACCTAGATGTTTCTCACAATTAAAGTCCCAGTGTAATAAGCCCATATCATATGGGTGAGTCCCAGTGGAGATGATAAAAGCTGTGTCCCAGTAGGAGTAATCAGAATTGTATCCTCAAAGCTCTATATAGAGAACAGGGTTGTGCCTGTCCAGACTGGCATAGATAATAAATGCAACCAGATTTATTTTATTTTACCGTACCCGAACAAACCAGTCCGGGTACACAACCCCCCGGGCGCCCCGAGCGCCGGCCCAAATCACCCACAAATTGTCAAACCGCCTGGGGAAAACCTAACCTAAAGGGAAAAACAATTGGATCCCCACCATGCGTGAAGTCATTACAGAATACCAAACGAACCGACCAGCCGGACCGAAACCAGGCGGAGGGGAGGTACACACCCCTTTATATTAACTGGATCGACAGGTATAGACGGACCCCAATCCCGAGTACTATTACCCCATACAAAAATTCTGGAATAACAACCCCCCGCGCAGTGCGGCCTTGAATGAAGAGACAAACACCTTGGAGAAAATATCAATCAGCCAGAACAGAAGGCTGAAGGAGACGGGACGTGACTATCCAAACTAAATACTCCCTAACTATACCGGTATCGCCTACCATACAATGAAACGATACATGCAAATAATGCTTGGAGGGTCACCATGCCGACCTGTGAAGTCCTGTCAAGAGGACCAGTCAGTGGGTCTGACCCGCATAACAACCTAGATCCGAACGGGGAATGAAAGGCTGCAGTTTTACTGTGTAACTCCATGAATGGTGTTATATCAAGGCTCCCCCTGAGCGATGTCTACGAACGGACCTGGTTATCCGCTACTGGCTTACCATCTAGTTATACCTGCGACTACTGATTCCGCCATATCCACTCAACAAGGGGCAGCCCTGCTTCATACAAACCATGTGGCACCAGCAGGGCCGGTACAAGGCAGGGGCCGAAGGAGCGGGTGCCCTGGGCGCTACCATTTGCGGACAGGAGGGGGGCGCAGGTGAAGTGCCAGCAGCAGTGGCGTCGCCAGGGGGGGGCCAGAGGGGGCCACGGCCCCCCCTACATCATGCTGTGCCCCCCCATGTGCCCCCCCAACTAAAATGACCCCCCCCCCCAAGTGAGCAGCCGCCGCCGGGCACAGGGAGATGAGCGCTTCCATTGCGCTCATCTCCATTGTAAACTGTCTGTGCCAGCGGAGGTGCAGGGGAGGGAGAGGCGTGTCCCTTCCCTTTCCTCTGATAGGCTGCAGGCAGGCACCGAAGTGGAGGAGAGGCCCCGCCCCCTAATTACTCCTGTTTACCTTTCTAAAGCTAAAGGACCTTTGATGATGTCATCACAGGTCCTGTAAGGGAACTGCACAGTGTAAAGTGTAGTTCCCAGGTTAGAACAGTGCATCTGCCAGGACCTGTGATGACATCATCTTCAACATCACAGGTCCTGCAGAATCTAGCAAAGGAACTGCACCAAAAATGGTGTAGTTCCTAGGTTTCAAAGGTACATCTGCCAGGACCTGTGATGACATCATCACAGGTCCTTCAACCCCTAACAGCAAGTATTAAAAGTTCACAAGCAGCTCTGTATTGATCCATACAGACTGGAATGGAGAGGTAAGAGGAGGTCCTCCACTTTTCATCATTTACCCCCCCCCCCCCCTCCATGCCCTGTTTTTACTCATTGCTCACTCATGTATACTACTTCAGACAGTTACCACTATCTCATGTACCTCACAGTGACTATAATGCATAACTGACCACATATTTCTATAAACACTGCATCTACAGTATTATACCTTCTATGTGTCACATCAATACACTGCTCTGTATATATATATATATATATACACACACATACATGCACACACACTGCATATATTACACAGTATTATACATGCAATATGTACAGATATATAGTATATACCGCAGTGCACTGATATGTGAGGTATGAGGTATAATAGATGCTGTGTGTACAGATATCAGTACACTTCTGTATATACTATATATGTGAGGTACGAGGTATAATAGATGCAGTGTGTACAGATATATAGTATATACAGCAGTGTACTGATATGTGAGGTACGAGGTGTCAATACACTGCTGTATTTACTATATACCTGTACACACTGCATCTATTATACCTCGTACCTCACATATTACACTACTGTATATACTGTATACACTGCATATATTATACCCCGTACCTCACATATCAGTACACTGCTGTATATACTATATACCTGTACACACTGCATCTATTATACCCTGTACCTCACATATCAGAACACTAGGGAATATACTATATACCTGTACACACTGCATCTATTATACCGCGTACCTCACATAACTGTACACTGCTGTATATAATATACATCTGCATCTATTATACCTCTTTTGTGTGCCAGGGCTGTTTTGTAATCCCATTCCGGCCCTGATGGCATAAATTATAAAACGCAGCAGCAAGAATAGTTCATGGAACAAAGGGAGGGGCTATAAAAGGGGAATGGGGGCCCAATTTAGATTCCTGCTATGGGGCCCAGTGATTTTTATGTACGCCCCTGGCTGCAGGCACTAGGCCGGCAGCCTATCAGAGGCCGGCGCAATGACGTCATCGTGCCGCCTGAGCCTTACATTACAGCGTGGGACACAGGAAGAGGCTGCATCGCATCGCTGACACTTAGGTAAGTATAAGTGTTTTTTTTTAGTTTTTTTTTACAATAGTGTTACTGGCACATTGGGGGGGCTTATTACAAAACTGGCACATGATGATGGGGGGGAACTTTATAGTGTCTGTGACTTTCAAAGTCCCACAGTCCTTTGTTCTATTGCTTTAAGTATATTCTTGTTTTGAAACAACATTGATTCTTTCTTAAAAACGGGGGGGGGGGGGGGGGGGGGGGGCAGTTTGCCATCTTCGCCCTGGGCACCAAATGGCCTTGTCCCAGCCCTGGGCACCAGTATACTAATACCGCCCTCACGGCAACCAACCCAGCTGGACTAGAAGAAAGTCTCATGAACTGCTAACATCGTGTACATCTCCCCTGGATTCGACCCTACTGGATCCCACCGCACTGTAACTCCTGTAGCACTGGACATGAGGAAAGTGCATCACCACCAAGCTGCCCGCCTGCACAGACATGTTAGAAGCTCAGCAGCAGTGCCCAGGTATCAACCATACCAACGGAACCTTGGGCCGGCGGCCAGTACCGTAGACTGCAGAAAGAGAAAACCGTAATTGTGGCTGTGATGATATGAACTCACAACCATTTACATTAAAGGAAGGTCCATAGCCACGAGCTATAGAGCTGAATTCTAGAGAGATTACTACTACTGCGTCTCGCCTCCGTATATATGTACTAACCATGTCCTGTATGTCATTGTTGAAAGGCCAAATAAAACGCTTATATATTTTATTTTTTTTATTTTAATTTTTTATATACACACGGCCTAGTGCCCGCAGATAGGAGCATAACAGGCAGTACTACTTTTTATTTTATTTTTTTATTTTTTTAAATACTACACTCCATGCTGAAAGGGAAATTGGGAGAACACCCGACAGGACTGATCTATCCTAAAAAACATCCGCAAAAAAGGCCAGCCAATAAACAAGACACAAGATAGAAGCAAGGCTTCTCATGCAGGAGAATATAAACATACATAATAAATATATACATCGATCAAACCTGTTTATTTATTTATATATGTATTTATTCTTTTTTTATTTTTTAATTAATTAATTTTTTTATTTATTTTTTATACCTTTATCGTAATATATATATTCCATTTTTTTTTTTATCCATAAAATTACATTGTTAAATCATTTATTTTTAGTATAATTTCATTCTTTTTAATCACGTTTTTTTTTTTTTTTCAATTTTTTTATTTTTTATATAATACCTAGATGTATATATATATATATATATATATATATATATATATATATACATACTCAGTTCCATTTTTTTTTTTTTTTTTTTTTATAATACCCTTTGTTATTAATTTGTATATTTTAATGCCTATAATATATTAATTCGGTTAGTAATTTTCTTTTATTTCTTTTTTTTTTTTTTTTTTTAAACGCATAGACAGAAAAAACCGCCATATATGCTAATGATATCCCGTTGCTCAGGGCTGCACCTGAGTTGCCCAATTCCAGGAAAATATATGCGGGTAACCTACAGGCTCTGTAAATCCACCCTATTTTTAAGCCATTAAGCGACCATCGAGATTGTTTGTTTTTTTTTTTTTTTAATTTTTTATTTATTAAGGCAGGGACACCGCCTCTACCAGTGATTCTAACTCTGCACAAGAACCATCCTCCCCGCAGTACTCACCAGTCACAGAGAGGGACGGAACCTCCAAAGGAGCGGGTACGGGCTGCAGCGACCAGGCCGAGCCCTGGAGTGATGGTCAGGCAACAGCCTCGATACGGTGATTGTATAACCAGACTCCTCCGATGCGCCTGACATCCGTCCTAAAGATGATGATAAGCGCCACCTGAGGATCTGGAGCGCCCATTTCTCCCTGAAACCCAGGAACGGCGACAGGACTGGCGCATGTGGAATCCATTACGGCCATGCCTCCAGGCAACCTAAGGGAAGAGAAAAACCGCACCTGTGCCTACGTGAAGGGGAGGAAGGAGGGGGGGGGGGGTGTCGCCATAATGGCTGCAAATAAGACCCAGAGAGTCTCATTGTACGGAAGGGGCTCTGATCGCAAAGCTGGGACAGTAGGAATACCCCTTAGAAGCCATAGGCACAGGTGCACCGAAATCGGACATGGCAAGCACGAGGGGTTAATCTATAATATTGGACAGGAGACTGGGGGAAGCTAAAACAAGCAGCACATATGAAAACTCGCCTGCCCAGCGGTGCCCAGTACGGGACCCGGTAAACGCTGCAGGGGAAGGGGGGCGGGGCTTAGGCGAAGCGACCTAGCTTGCGCCATGGGAGCTAAAGGAGGCCGTCCAAAGCAGCAGGGGGAGGGGTGAGGACCCCATATTGCCCTGTATTACCGGGGAGACCAACAATCCCGCCCGGCTTGCTTAGCCCTAACGCCATGGAACAGAAGCTGGGAGGGGGGGGGGGGCTTTTGACACAGCGCAGCACCACAGACATCACAGGATGGGTCTAAAGAAACGGCGCACACACGCGGGAAGCTGGGGGATAATAAAAGTCGGGGGGGGGTTAGGAGGAACGGCGAGCAGACCGCCGGACCTTCGCTGAAGCTGCATGTATACCGCAGCAGCAGCTGCACAAAGCCCCAGAAGCAGGCACAGGGGAGGAGGATGGCAGAGCACAGCTAACCCTCCCCTCCTCATGGAACTCACCAGGAAGCAGCTCAAAAGGGCAGAACCACCTGTGGACTCCTGGTGTGGACAGAGCAAAGGGGTATGTACATACCAATCTGCTTCCACTTGCAAGAGGAAGTGACCAGGACAGAGAGGAGGTATATGTGACCTTCAGGATTTCCTGCACCGCCCCCATCCTGTCTAAGGAGGTTCCCCAGTGATTAACCCTCAATGACCCTAATCTGCAACCTACTTAACCATTACTGAGACGGGGCCAGATTCCTGAATACCCCTAAGGGGAAAAGGGGGGAGGGGGAGGACCATCAGTCCCTAAGCACCCTCCCTATACAGTCAGGCGCTTTCCAGTCAGTGAGTCAATGAGAGAAGTCAGGGGGGGGGGGGCGTGTATTATCGGCGGTGCTGGGAGCCAATTATAAGTGTGCAGACCGGCCCTGCAGTGAGCGCAGTTGCAGGGGGCGGGGCCTTCCGAGCGCTCCGGTGCCGCGGGCCCCATAGCAGTGGCGTACCCTGCCTCTATTGGCGGTACGCCACTGCTGGGCCCCCTCTTACCCTGGTCCCATAGCAGTCGCATGGTCTGCCGCTATGGTAGTTGCGCCCCTGGAGGTCGCTCATTTTTCCAGGAGCCTCCCAGACGTTCCGGGAACAGTTGGCAGGTATGATCTGCCTTATGGGAGAGGCTTAACTGTGATGAGTGGGTGAAGCGCTTCCCCTGACCTAGCTGGCTGTGTTGTGCCGGAAGCCAGGAGCGAGGGTAAGCCTAGTAGTGGGCGTACCCTAAAGGGAGTGTTTGAGAACAGGGGGGGTGGGTGGGTGTGAACAGAAGCGCCCTGAGGAGCTGGGGGCTGGAGCTTAAGGAGGTAAGATGCCCCTCCCACAAATTCAGGCTGACTTTTCAGCCTTCCACTTGCTGCATCACTGCAACCCCTTCCCTTTAATAGTTGGTGGGGTTTTGACCCTCAATCATGTGACATAACACATCGAAACGACAAAAATGTCCATGGGTGTAGTGCACTGACCCTTATTTGATGCCATAGATGTTGTTTACCACATTTTTTGCATGTCTCCTCTGTAGACTTGAGTTAGAAGGTCATCGCCTCAGCACTTTCGGCTAAGAACATATTTCATCGGGTACAGCTCGTATTTTTACCGGCCTATTTTTAGAAGAACCACATTAAGGAGGAGAAGAAATATAAATGAAAAAGTTATTTATGTTTTCGATGACTCTTTTCTTAATCTTCTGTTTTTTCTCCCATCCTATCGCTGGAACATCTTATATTATCGTAGGGAATGTTTTTGGACTATAAGCCCTTTAGACCTTTGATTGCTAATTATTGGGTCCATAACAAGGGAATGATGAATTTGTGTTTAGTTGACTACAAGTGGATCCTATGATGGAGTCTTATCTCTTGACGAAAGTGTTATGTTAATAGTTGCGCCAAATTGATCATCACGGACTGAAGCCACATGAGGGGGGATTTATCGGTCTAGATTTAGTTAGGACTGGAGTAATAAGCGCCTAATTTGTTAGGAGTTGCAGACCTCTTAAAGTGGTGGTCCGCAGATGTAAAAAAGCTAGAACCAGCCCTGTACCTCACATGGATCCAGAGATCTGCCCATTCATTGCTCCAATTGCTCGGCTAGATTTTCTTCAGGCTGGCCCCTAAAGGGTGTGTCATTTTTTAGGCTTGTATGTCCTTTCTGCTACAGCTCACTCCCTATCAGAGCTCAGCAGATGTGTCCTTTCTGCTGTACTCTTCTCCCGATCACATCTCAAAAGGCATGTCCTTTCTGTTGCAGCTCTAGCACAGCTCAAGGATGTGTCCTTTCTGACGCAGCTCTCTACCTATCACAGCTAAGTGACATGTCCTTTCTGATGCAGCTTTCTCCCTATAACAACTCAGAAGGCATGTAATTTCTGCTGCAGCTGTCGCTTATCACAGATCAGGGGTGTGTCCTATCTGCTACAGCTCTCTCCCTATCACAGCTCAGGGGGTGTGCTCTTTCTGCTGCAGTTCTCTCCTTATCACAGTTCAGGAGGCATGTTCTTTCTGCTGCAGCTTTCTCCTTGTAACTGTAGATATGGTAGGTGGCAGTTGAAGGATAGAATTGAGCATGTGCGACTACCTCAGCATTGTTACTGAGTAGAGTTGAGCGAACACCTGGATGTTCGGGTTCGAGAAGTTCGGCCGAACTTCCCGGAAATGTTCGGGTTCGGGATCCGAACCCGACCCGAACTTCATCCCGAACCCGAACCCCATTGAAGTCAATGGGGACCCGAACTTTTCGGCACTAAAAAGGCTGTAAAACAGCCCAGGAAAGGGCTAGAGGGCTGCAAAAGGCAGCAACATGTAGGTAAATCCCCTGCAAACAAATGTGGATAGGGAAATGAATTAAAATAAAAATAAAATTAATAAAAATTAACCAATATCAATTGGAGAGAGGTCCCATAGCAGAGAATCAGTCTTCATGTCATAGCATGAATCAGGCTTCACGTCACCCAAAACTGGAACAGGCCATTGTCAGATATTTAGGCCCCGGCACCCAGGCAGAGGAGAGAGGTCCCATAGCAGAGAATCTGGCTTCATGTCAGCAGAGAATCAGTCTTCATGTCATAGCAGAGAATCAGGCTTCATGTCACCCACCACTGGAACAGGCCACTGTCACACATTTAGGCCCCGGCACCCAGGCAGAGGAGAGAGGTCCCGTAACAGAGAATCTGGCTTCATGTCAGCACAGAATCTGTCTTCATGTTATAGCAGAGAATCAGGCTTCACGTCACCCACCACTGGAACAGGCCACTGTCACACATTTAGGCCCCGGCACCCAGACAGAGGAGAGGTTCATTCAACTTTGGGTTGCCCCGCAATATAATGGTAAAATAAAAATAAAAATAGTATTGAATGAGGAAGTGCCCTGGAGTAGAATAATATATTGTTAAGGGGAGGTAGTTAATGTCTAATCTGCACAAGGGATGGACAGGTCCTGTGGGATCCATGCCTGGTTCATTTTTATGAACGTCCGCTTGTCCACATTGGCTGTAGACAGGCGGCTGCGTTTGTCTGTAATGACGCCCCCTGCCGTGCTGAATACACGTTCAGACAAAACGCTGGCCGCCGGGCAGGCCAGCACCTCCAAGGCATAAAAGGCTAGCTCTGGCCACGTGGACAATTTGGAGACCCAGAAGTTGAATGGGGCCGAACCATCAGTCAGTACGTGGAGGGGTGTGCACAGGTACTGTTCCACCATGTTATTAAAATGTTGCCTCCTGCTAACACGTTCCGTATCAGGTGGTGGTGCAGTTAGCTGTGGCGTGTTGACAAAACTTTTCCACATCTCTGCCATGCTAACCCTGCCCTCAGAGGAGCTGGCCGTGACACAGCTGCGTTGGCGACCTCTTGCTCCTCCTCTGCCTTCGCCTTGGGCTTCCACTGGTTCCCCTGTGACATTTGGGAATGCTCTCAGTAGCGCGTCTACCAACGTGCACTTGTACTCGCGCATCTTACTATCACGCTCCAGTGCAGGAAGTAAGGTGGGCACATTGTCTTTGTACCGGGGATCCAGCAGGGTGGCAACCCAGTAGTCCACACACGTTAAAATGTGGGCAACTCTGCTGTCGTTGCGCAGGCACTGCAGCATGTAGTCGCTCATGTGTGCCAGGCTGCCCAGAGGTAAGGACAAGCTGTCCTCTGTGGGAGGCGTATTGTCATCGTCCTGCGTTTCCCCCCAGCCACGCACCAGTGATGGGCCCGAGCTGCGTTGGGTGCCAGCCCGCTGTGAACATGCTTCATCCTCATCCTCCTCCACCTCCTCCTCATCCTCGTCCTCCTCGTCCTCCAGTAGTGGGCCCTGTCTGGCCACATTTGTACCTGGCCTCTACTGTTGCAAAAAACCTCCCTCTGAGTCACTTCGAAGAGACTGGCCTGAAAGTGCTAAAAATGACCCCTCTTCCTCCTCCTCCTCCTGAGCCACCTCCTCTTCCATCATCGCCCTAAGTGTTTTCTCAAGGAGACATAGAAGTGGTATTGTAACGCTGATAACGGCGTCATCGCCACTGGCCATGTTGGTGGAGTACTCGAAACACCGCAACAGGGCACACAGGTCTCGCATAGAGGCCCAGTCATTGGTGGTGAAGTGTGTCTGATCCGCAGTGCGACTGACCCGTGCGTGCTGCAGCTGAAACTCCACTATGGCCTGCTGCTGCTCGCACAGTCTGTCCAGCATGTGCAAGGTGGAGTTCCACCTGGTGGGCACGTCGCATATGAGGCGGTGAGCGGGAAGGCCGAAGTTACGCTGTAGCGCAGACAGGCGAGCAGCGACAGGGTGTGAACGCCGGAAGCGCGAACAGACGGCCCGCACTTTATGCAGCAGCTCTGACATGTCGGGGTAGTTGTGAATGAACTTCTGCACCACCAAATTCAGCACATGCGCCAGGCAAGGAATGTGCGTCAAACCGGCTAGTCCCAGAGCTGCAACGAGATTTCGCCCATTATCGCACACCACCAGGCCGGGCTTGAGGCTCACCGGCAGCAACCACTCGTCGGTCTGTTGTTCTATACCCCCCCACAACTCCTGTGCGGTGTGGGGCCTGTCCCCCAAACATATGAGTTTCAGAACGGCCTGCTGACGTTTACCCCGGGCTGTGCTGAAGTTGGTGGTGAAGGTGTGTGGCTGACTGGATGAGCAGGTGGAAGAAGAGGAGGAGGAAGCTGAGTAGGAGGAGGAGGAGACAGGAGGCAAAGAATGTTGCCCTGCGATCCTTGGCGGCGGAAGGACGTGCGCCAAACAGCTCTCCGCCTGGGGCCCAGCCGCCACTACATTTACCCAGTGTGCAGTTAGGGAGATATAGCGTCCCTGGCCGTGCTTACTGGTCCACGTATCTGTGGTTAGGTGGACCTTGCCACAGATGGCGTTGCGCAGTACACACTTGATTTTACCAGCCTAAATGACAGCATTTCATAGGCCAGTAGTTTAGAAATGCTGGCATTCAGGGCCAGGGATCGAGGGTGTCTAGGTGGGAATTTACGCTTTCTCTCAAATGTTTGTGAGATGGAGAGCTGAACGCTGCCGTGTGACATGGTTGAGATGCTTGGTGACGCAGGTGGTGGTGTTGGTGGTACATCCCATGTTTGCTGGGCGGCAGGTGCCAACGTTCCTCCAGAGGCGGAGGAAGAGGCCGAAGCGGCGGCAGCAGCAGAAGAGGCCGAGGCGGCAGCAGCAGCAGAAGAGGTAGCAGGGGGAGCCTGAGTGACTTCCTTGTTTTTAAGGTGTTTACTCCACTGCAGTTCATGCTTTGCATGCAGGTGCCTGGTCATGCAGGTTGTTCTAAGGTTCAGAACGTTAATGCCTCGCTTCAGGCTCTGATGGCACAGCGTGCAAACCACTCGGGTCTTGTCGTCAGCACATTGTTTGAAGAAGTGCCATGCCAGGGAACTCCTTGAAGCTGCCTTTGGGGTGCTCGGTCCCAGATGGCGGCGGTCAGTAGCAGGCGGAGTCTCTTGGCGGCGGGTGTTCTGCTTTTGCCCACTGCTCCCTCTTTTGCTACACTGTTGGCTCGGTCTCACCACTGCCTCTTCCTCCGAACTGTGAAAGTCAGTGGCACGACCTTCATTCCATGTGGGGTCTAGGACCTCATTGTCCCCTGCATCGTCTTCCACCCAGTCTTGATCCCTGACCTCCTGTTCAGTCTGCACACTGCAGAAAGACGCAGCAGTTGGCACCTGTGTTTCGTCATCATCAGAGACGTGCTGAGGTGGTATTCCCATGTCCTCATCATCAGGAAACATAAGTGGTTGTGCGTTAGTGCATTCTATCTCTTCCACCCCTGGGGAAGGGCTAGGTGGATGCCCTTGGGAAACCCTGCCAGCAGAGTCTTCAAACAGCATAAGAGACTGCTGCATAACTTGAGGCTCAGACAGTTTCCCTGATATGCATGGGGGTGATGTGACAGACTGATGGGCTTGGTTTTCATGCGCCATCTGTGCGCTTTCTGCAGAAGACTGGGTGGGAGATAATGTGAACGTGCTGGATCCACTGTCGGCCACCCAATTGACTAATGCCTGTACCTGCTCAGGCCTTACCATCCTTAGAACGGCATTGGGCCCCACAAAAAATCGCTGTAAATTCTGCTGGCTACTGGTACCCGAGGTAGTTGGTTCACTAGGACGTGTGGCTGTGGCAGAACGGCCACGTCCTCTCCCAGCACCAGAGGGTCCACTAACACCACCACGACCATGTCCACGTCCGCGTCCCTTACTAGATGTTTTCCTCATTGTTACCGTTCACCACAATAAGAAAAATATTATTCGGGCCAATGTATTGAATTCAAATTCAGGCCTTTTTTTACAGACACCTAACACTGTCTGGCTATCTATTTAGGTACCGTATTACACTAATACAGGCACACCAGTAATTACAGATTTAGCTGAATATAAATTTGAGGCCTATTATTTAGGCGCTGGGTGACAGGTATACGTTTACGGACAGAATTAGACTTGTATCTGCACGGTAGCGTGTGTGTGAAGTTATTGATAATTACCCTATCAGCACCTTGAATCTAATATACCCTTTTAGGGATAGATTTAAAGTAGGCCTGATACAGCAGAAACCACTGATTTTGAGAATTGCAAAATTGGGAATTGTATTTCAACCCAGAACAAAAACTGTGCTTTGACGGACACTAAATAACTTGACCAGCTAAAGCAGTAATGACAGATTTGGATGAATATAAATGTCAGGCCTATTTTTTAGGCGCTGGGTGACAGGCTCAGCTTGCCCCTGATGTAGTATATGGCCAAAAAATAACCACACTATTGATGGTTAAATGCACTTGGTGGTAGCTTGTGCTGGCGCACCACAAGCCACAAAATGGCCGCCGATCACCCCAGAAAAAAGTGACTGAAAAACGCTCTGGGCAGCCTAAAAACAGTGAGCAATTGAATAGCAGCAGTTCAATGATCCACAGCTGTAGATCGATCACTGAATGAAGTCTTTTGG
Organism: Bufo bufo; assembly: GCF_905171765.1. Classification (NCBI taxonomy): domain Eukaryota; kingdom Metazoa; phylum Chordata; class Amphibia; order Anura; family Bufonidae; genus Bufo; species Bufo bufo. The sequence goes on along the minus strand of NC_053392.1, from coordinate 608,565,366 downwards.
AGGAGTTAATCTGCCTAATCTCGCCCTAACGTCGCAGCTGCAACCTCTCCCTACGCTTGTATCAGCAGAGTGACGTGCAGCGCTACGTGACCCAAGCTTATATAGAGGCTGGGTCACATGGTGCACTGGCCAATCACAGCCATGCCAATAGTAGGCAAGGCTGTGATGGCCTCTTGGGGCAAGTAGTATGACGCTTGTTGATTGGCTGCTTTGCAGCCTTTCAAAAAGCGCCAAGAAAGCGCCGAACACCGAACTCGAACCCGGACTTTTACGAAAATGTTCGGTTTCGGGTCCGTGTCACGGACACCCCAAAATTCGGTACGAACCCGAACTATACAGTTCGGGTTCGCTCATCCCTATTACTGAGTTTGAAAAATGTAGACTATTTTTCCTTGGACAACTCCTTTAAAGGGGTAGTATCATCTTATATACTGTGGGCATATCGCTAGGATATGCCACCAATGTCTGCTAGGTGTACAGTAGGTATCACCCCTGGGACCCGCACCTATCTTTAGAAAGGAAGTCAAGGAAGGCTACTGCCCTCCATCCATTCCTATGGGAGCACCAAAAATAGCCAAGCCACTCACTCAGCTATTTTCGGATATCCCATAAAAATTAATGGGGATTTGGAACATGGCTAAAAAAACAGTTCTCTTATGTTCTTGTTCGTGAACGCTGAAATCAAGGGTCAGCTTCTGTTATATCCCTATACAGCATGCAGGACGGACGGGCTGAAGAAGACGAGGGTCCCATCCTCTTGTCTTCATCGTTCTTCATAGCAAATTTAATCTGAGACGTTATATTTTAAATTCCCTCCACATCACATCTCATCTGAATGTAATTACTTGAAATCTCCATCACGGTCCTGGAATATTAAATGACATCTGTGACAGATATCAGAACACAATCACCACATTTCATATGCTAAACCTATTTAGCCCAGCAATTATGTTCCATGACGGGAAAAAGTATTTGCAGCCCCCTCCCTATATAACACTCTGTAATGCTCCTTTAAAGGGAATGTATCACAAATATATATATTTTTTAATAAAACCAGACACTGATATGTATTCTTTTTTTTCTACTTTTTAAAATTTTCTGATTGCAGTTCTATTTTTTATTTTATTCTATTTCTCTTATGGATAGGCCATCTTGCCTGCGCTGCTGAGAGATTTGTTTTACAGCAGCCGAATGGACCATTGGAAGATGTAGACCGACGATGACTAATGTGGTCGTGGTGGGCATGCTCTATGACCTGTGCAGGAGGTGTGCTGTAACCAACTTCTATTAGAGGGTATTGTGCACATGCTCTGGGGCTTGCACACATGTCATTGTGCAGGGAGGGGGAGGGGAGCTTTAATCTTCACTTATTGTGAGCATGCTCCGTGACCTGGGGGAGAGGTCATTGTGCAAGGAGGTGGAGGTGAATGGTAACCATCAACTATTGATTTCTATATTGGAGTGTTGTGGGCATGACTTCTATTAAAGGGTATTGTGCACATGCGCTGTGGCTTGTGGACATGTCATTGTGCAGGGAAGGGAATATGAGTTTTAACCTTTACCTTTAAGAGAGCATTGTGGGCATGCTCGGTGACCTGGGGAGAGGTCATTGTGCAAGGAGGTGGAGGTGAATGGTAACCATCAACTATTGATTTCTATATTGGAGTGTTGTGGGCATGACTTCTATTAAAGGGTATTGTGCACATGCTCTGTGGCTTGTGGACATGTCATTGTGCAGGGAAGGGAATATGAGCTTTTACCTTTAAGAGAGCATGGTGGGCATGCTTGGTGACCTGTGGAGAGGTCATTGTGCAGAGAGGGGGAGGTGAGCAGTAACCATCACATATTGACTTTTATAATAGAGTGTTATGGACATGGAGTGTTAAGGAGAGGGTGGCAGTGAACTGTGACCTTGACCTATTGTGTAGAGTGGATCCTGTGTTATTTAAATATAGCTCTTATCAGTCATTGTAATCCTGCCTGTGATGATAATGAGACGACAGCTGAGAAGTGATTTTTTTCCCATGGGAACTTTTGATCTCATCTTCAGAGACCATTCAGTGAGATAAATTTGCAATCATCGGTAAAATGGACTGCATATTTTTATCTCCTTCTCCACCTCCTTTGGTCAGCCATCTTCAGTAAGCAAGCATACATAAATGCCAGAAGGCCTATAGCAGGGATGGCCAACCTGAGGCTCTCCAGATGTTGCAAAACTACAACTCCCAGCATGCCCAGACTGCCAACAGCTATCAGCCTACAGCAGAGCATGGTGGGAAATTTAGTTTTACAACAGCTGGAGAGCCACAGGTTGGCCATGCCTGGCCTATAGCAACAATAAAAATTAGATCCCTTTCTGATGCTGCCTGACACTACCACACTTCCACTTCTTTGTCTTACAGAACCTATGGAGATCCCCATCTTTGTGCAGGCTTCTACCACCCTGGGAACAAGACAAACCTGGAATGGTCCCCCACTCTCCAGGGGGCATAGTAGATCCATGGGCTGCCTCTTTGGTAGGTACATCCCTAACGCAAGGTATGGAAATAGATTAATGTTTTATCATTGACTATACACACTATGCTGCCAACTGAGGTCATATATGGTGAAGTAGGTGCATACAAGCCTAAGATCACCATGCACAATGCCAGGTGTCAGCTGAATTGGTATAAAGCACACATGCACTGGAACAGTGAAAATGTGTTCTCTGGAATGATGCCTCACCTCTCACTATTTGGCAGTCTATGTTTGGTAGATGTCCGGAGAATGCTACCTACCATAATGCATAGCGCCTACTGAAAATGTGATGGCAGAGGGAATAATGGTCTGGGGCTTCTCTTCAGGGTTTGGCCCTTTTTTCCAGTCAAGAGTAATATTAATGCTACATCATGTCACGTCTGTGCTCTGTGACCGCCACCACACCACTCAGCTATCTCGGCAACTGACTCTCCTCTAACTTCTTGTAGCGGTGACGGCTGCCGTAGCGCAGTGTCCCATGCGGAAGGCCACAGCCAGTTCTAGGCCGCTTGGCTTCTTCCTGGTTCCCTATAGGCCAGAGATTACTGCAAATCTCTGCCAGCCAATTACTGGTCACTTTGGGGTATTTAAATCATCTTCCCCTAGGGGAGGGTGTCTGAGCTTTAGGTTTCCAGCTTTCTAGTGTCCAATTAAGGGTGTTCTTTTCTGTTAGTCTGCCCCTGTACCAAATTATGTGTGTTTATTGACTCTGACTCTCCGCTGTTTGCCCTAACTTCTACCTGGTTACCATATTAGCTAATTGCTGCCTGCCCTGATTTTGGACTGTTTTAAAAACTCTGCCAGCCCTGACCTCGGCCTGTTACCAGACTAAGAGTTTTGCCTGATCCTTTGGTGCTTCACACCAGTCAAGTATTCCAAGAATATACAACGAGGATCTCGTCTGCACTCGGTCCGTGCGGCGAGCCGATGGACACAAGGCGCAAATCACAACCCGAGCTTGGATACAAGGTTTTTTATTGGAAAGACGACGTGTTTCGGGGTACTCAGGACCCCTTTATCAAGTCTGTATCCTTGTCACTGTAGGCTCGCTGGTGGACTCTCCTGTAGACTCCCTTTAAGAAGGAATAATGATCGGCACTCCTGGAAAGTGTGGCCAAGGAGTTTCCTGGTGTAGCGGCGCTTCTATGCTCACTGCACGTGTAGTAAGCATAGAAGCGCAGCTACACCAGGAGACTCCTTGGCCACACTTTCCAGGAGCGCTGATCATTATTCCTTCTGAAAGGGACTCTACAGGAGAGTCCACCAGCGAGCCTACGGTGACAAGGATACAGACTTGATAAAGGGGTCCTGAGTACCCCGAAACGTGTCGTCTTTCCAATGAAAAACCTTGTATCCAAGCTCGGGTTGTGATTTGCGCCTTATGTCCATTGGCTCGCCGCACGGACCCAGTGCAGACAAGATCCTCATTGTATATTCCAATACCTACCAAAGTGGCGGCTTGGCCCCCGCCCGTGGTCGTTTCAGACACCATCTGGCAGCACCAACCCAGACAGCCTCCATCTTTCGAACCTCCCTCTACCAGAGTTGCACCACACTCAGTGCAACCGAACCAGGTGAGTAATTTCACTCATCCTGGTTAGGGGTAAGGGGCATCATTTTGTTTACCTTCACCTATGAGCACTTTCTCTTTTCTTGTAGCCATCTGATTGAAGTATTCCAAGAGGCAGTAGCCTGGTGGTTCCCCTGAAACAAAGTCCAGATCTCTGTGTAGTGGTTATAGGGTGAAAACCAGGGGACCGCCAGGACAACTCCCTAAGGAGTAGCCCAAAGCCAAACCGGTTATTTGGCACAGTGCGTCCACATCCACTGTATGTAACACATCATAAAAATACGTTTTACACAGTTGTCTCTTCTAACTTTGTGGGCACAGTTTGGGGAAGGTCCTTTCCTGTCCCAGCATGACCGTGCCCGCGTGCATACAGAGACCACCTTAAAGACATGGTGTGATTACATTTTTGTGGAAGAACTCAACTGGCTGCACAGAGTCCTCTTGACCTCAAACCCATCCAACACCTTTGGGATCAATTTTGATAAATTGGAGTCCACCCCTCTCTCCCAATATCAGTGTCTGACCTAACAAAAGGGTTTTTTTTTTTTTGGGCACAAATTCCCAAAGGAACCCTCCATTTGGGTCACTTGAGGACCCAGAGTCTGCATCTGACCGCAACCTCTGTACTCTTGAAACGTATGCCTCTGCATTAGGTATACCCATATTTGCACCTCAGATGTGAAGGAGATTTTAAGCTACATTGTAATCATTTAATTGTTTCTAGAGTTACATTGTATCTTCTCCTCCTGCTACTGCCAAAGTCAGTACTGATGGTCACATGACTGAAGGGGCTTATGCAGCTAACAATGGAACCCCCACATTGCATTGCAATTTGGTAAACAAACCAAGTAGAATTCTAAGTTTAGCTTTGGATGGAAATGGAGAAGAATCACTTTGTAAATCAAGGTCAGTAGCATAAAATGCAATCTTAGTTTTCTATGTAAAGTAAACATAGTTCCTCTCTATCATTTATTTGCTGTGTTGCAAGCACTGGCTGTAGAAGGCTCACTTACAGGGGTGTGGGCACATCTCGCTGTCTGGGGATCCGTACCTTAGGATCCTGTGATTTATACCCTGCTCTCGTGTTTGACCCCTTGCCTTCTGCTTGTTTTCAAAGAACTCCCAGGCTGAGTATCGACGCCACAGCAGCCGCCACTTTGGCAAACAAAAGGCTAGTTTGTTACTATTGATTTTACAGAAATTGAGATGAAATATACTCTGGGCCCAAACTGTAAAGCAATCGGCTGTATATATATTTAAAGGTCATCTGACTCTCGGTATTGATCAACGATTATGTGTGTTTCATACTCTGTAGGTCTGGAGAGTCAAACTGAAGGAATTATCACAACCAAAAGCACGGAATCAGATAACATAGACATGATTTGTGTAGTTTTGAAAAAAAGAACCATTAAAGGGATTAATCAGTTTTGAAAGTCTCTACTTGTTAGAAGGGTCTCTTGACAATAAACTGATTATAGCAAAGTGTCCTCCTTCTGGGACCACCAGTGATCAGCTGTGATCTGTGGAGATACCTGGTAGTAAGTGTTCAATTTTCCTGCAGTGCCACTACAGGACCAATGAAGTATTACATAGCACCCATTTATATCAGTGGGTCATTCATTTAATGCAGGACAGGTTAGGTTCTCCAAAGTGATAGATGTTCTTTGCAGCCTGTTTCCATTTTCTTTGCCAAGAGACCAAGATCCTGAAAAGAGGACCTCCCTAACATGGATTTTCTAAAGTGAACAACATCTTAAACGTCCAGAATGAGGCTTCTTCGTCTTTGTCTTCATCATGGATGGACAATAAGGATAGTCATGCCATCTCATCCACCATCATGAACAGGAGGGTTCAGAGCTCATTGGTTTTTCTTCTCACATCTATTACTTGTGGAGGAGAATGGTGATTGGCCTTAGCCCTGGTGCTTACCCCCATTGTTTACAGAATATGACACAGGATAGAAGGGAATGGGTCCACTATGGACCAAAGTCACAATGTCTACGTCTATACTCCTTGACCAGACTTGAAATTGGAGGATTCCACATTGACCCTTAGACTAGTGCTTACTTTCTTTGCTTGAAAAGGTTGCAATCTATGAAAAGAAAAGATAAAGTTGCACTAATGATGTTTGGGTGGACCCTCTAAACTGCAATTCAATTTGTGCTGCCTAAATCGGGGTGTAGAGTCTAAGTGTTCCCTGGTTTTCACCCTTTACCCCTATAAAGCGATCTAGTCTTCAATGATTCCCCTGGTTTCAATTTCCTGAGTAGTCTCGGATTGGTGTGGTAGCATAACAGTGACAGAAGTGTAGTCAGAAACCAAGCAGAATTCAGCAATGAGTAGTCAGAGGAGGTCATGGGAATGTGGAAAAGTGTAGTCAGAGCAGGCCAAGGTCAATCCCGAATGGGACAGCAAGAATCAGGCAGACATCCAATGATTAACACAAGTGGGTAGTTAGAGGCAGTAGTCAGGAAAGTGTGACTCTAAAACTTCTGCTGTGGAATACACCTGTCATCAGGAAATGTCCCGGGGTCAGAACCCACCTGGGATGTCATCTTCGGGCATTGGTTGCCTTGATCCATTGATGGATCTTCCAGGAAGGAAATGTGGTCATTGCAGAGCTACTACCCGAGACAACCAGGAGAGCAGTGCTAGAGCCTGGACTGGTGAGTAACAGATTGGACCACATAGAGAAGGATGGAGTAAAGCATGACTTGGTCAACCTCTCAGTTCCATAGATATTTAGCAGAACAATCCCTGGGCCCCACCTTAGAACTAAGAAAACTGTATGTCACAATGTGGGGGAAGGGGAGGTACATAGAATGACAGCAGAAGGAAAATGACCAGAAACTAGGCCTCACGGCTAGGGAAAGGAAACGGTCACCACCTAGGAAATCCTAAACCTAGCCCTGACTCCTGTCAGTATGAATAGACCCTGAAGGTGGGAATATCCATTCACCGGAAACCTATGCCCTAGTAACCCTGAATAGCCCTAGGAGTAGTGACAGGATCTGAGACTACTGATTCCTTCCCAGATGAACGAACCAGCTTCTCCTTGAGGCCTAGTAAACAACGAGCAAATGGGAACAACAAAATACAAAGGGAAGTACACTTATCTTCAATAGAAAATGGATGAGCAGGAACTCAGATGAGGACCACACACCAGCTCTTCCAACTCCAGGCAGATAATATGAACCGCATGGTATGAAGTGGGAGTCCAGACTAAATGGAGGAGCAGTTATGACCACAAGCTACACCTAAGACAAGAGGTGTGGTCATTACCAACAACAACACTGCAACAAGTAAAAACAGATAGGCTGTCAGATAACCTAACGTGCAGCCAGTCTCTCAGATCTTCTAACCTCTGTCACAGGAGGGACCGTGACACTGTAACTTTTACGAGACAGTGAACAACATGAGGAGACACTCAGGGCCGGAGCGTCCTAGAGGACAGAGTTTATAGGCGCCTTCTTTCTTTGCCATATGGCAGCATGAAGAAGTCTTCTCCTGTCCAGTGAGCTCCTCTACTCACTTGCTATGAATTTACAGTTTTAACCTTTAGAGCCTGCAGTCCTTTTCAATCACAGCTTCAGCCTATGCAGTTACTATCGGCTGCTGCCCTTCCAGTCAGTACCTCTTTCACACCAGTCACCTCTCATCTATAAGTGTTTCTCATGGATACCTACCTAATGGCCTCTTATGACCCTTCCACCAGCAGAAGGAAATTAAGAGGCTGTGTGTGAACTAGGTCTAGATGATTATCACTATTGGAAGAAAGGTTCAGGAAGGAGCCACTGGTCTGATATGTATAGAGTTTACCTGACTCTCCCTTGATGGCAGATGTTGGGGGGAGAGGGATCAAACATGTTGGTTTTAACATGTTCAATCCTTTTGTCTTACGGTAGATAAGCTGCCATCAGAGGCGTCTGGCAAACTATATAGATAGATATTAAAATGGATATTAAGATAGATAGATAGATAGATAGATAGGAGATAGATAGATAGATAGATAGATAGATAGATATGAGATGTTTTACTAACCTAGAACAATCCCCAACCCCTTTAACCCCTTGAAAATAGATGAAACCTCTGTAAGATCTGGTGGCAGATTGTAGGTTCGCTCTCATCCCTCCATCAAACCCGTTGTTTGCTTATTCTACACATCAAAAATTGGTTTTATTTTTCCAGCCTATAAATCCTCTAAACATGAAGCACTTCGGCTATAAATAAAAATACTTTTCCTGTGCATTCTGAAAAATTTCAGAAAACTTATATGAACATCCCTTCAAATACAAAAATACATTTCACCCATGGTCACAGGGAAGATAAATGAGTCATTTGGCAGTAGGGTCCTGCGGGGGATGGAGAACTTAAAGGGGAGAAAAAAAACAATGCAGGACGGAAAAAGTCAGCAATTTGTTGCCTATTTCAGCTTTTTGAGTAATGGCTGTTTTGGCAGCTGCAGCATATTTTTCCCTCTGTGACAGAAACATTTCATTATCCATTTCAGTGAGCCTGGAGTATGAGGTTTGGAGAGATTCGCATATAGCTTCAAACTTGTATTGCTCTTTAAGGGTTAGGTACATTACAAAGACCCTAAACTCAGTACCAAGACCCTAAACCCAGTACCAAGATCCTAAACCCAATACCAAGATCCTAACCCCAGTACCAAGACTCTTAACCCAGTACCAAGATCCTAAACCCAATACCAAGATCCTAAACCCAATACCAAGATCCTAAACCCAGTACCAAGACCTTAAACCCAGTACTAAGACCCTAAACCCAGTACCAAGACCCTAAACCCAGTACCAAGATCCTAAACACAGTACCAAGATCCTAAACACAGTACCAAGACCCTAAATCAAATACCAAGACCCTTAACCCAGTAGCAAGACCCTTACCCCAGTATCAAGACCCTAAACCAAGTACCAAGACCCTAAACCCAGTACCAAGACCCTAAACCTAATACCAAGATCCTAGACTTAGTACCAAGACCCTAAACCCAGTAGCAAGACCCTAAACACATAAGCAAGTCCCTAAACACAGAAGAAAATCCCTAAACACAGTACCAGGTCTGGGACCCTATACACAGTACTAAAAGCAAGAACCTATACAATACAGTACTGAGATCCTAGACATACAGTAACACCAAGATTAGGACTCTAAACACAGTGCCAAGACTGTAACCCTATACACAGTACTGAAACAAAGACCATAAACACAGCACCAAGACCCTAGACACAGTATGAAAACCAAGACCTCAAGCTCAGTACCAAGACTGGAAACATAGTACCAAGATCAACTCTAAGCATGGTACCTAGACCCCAAACACAGTACCAAAACCAAGACCCTAAACACACTACCAAGAACTTAATCACAGTACCAACAACCTAAAGTACCAAGAATAAGACCCTAAACACTGTATCAAGACACAGTACAGAGATTAACACTAAGCATGGTACCAAGACCTTAAATACAATGCCAAAACCAAGAACATAAACACAGTGACAAGACCTTAATCACAGCGTCAACAACCTAAAGAAAGTACTAAGAATAAGACTCTAAAAACAATACCAAAACCAAGACCCTAAGCAACCTTAACCTCCCTAGCCTTAATCCCGAGTGTGTCTCAGGGTTAACTTACACTGCAAGAAGTGGTAACCCCGAACCACACTCGGGATTACCATGGGTTAATTAGAGCGGGGCAGGAATGGATATGGACAGCACAGTATTACAGTACAACTGTCTGCAGACCTGGGTAGGGATTTATGGAGGTCATGTTGCGGTGCTGCCTTCCCGTTCTTACTCCCCTTTGACATTTCATTGTCTGTCTAGTAGGGATAATGAGGCAAATTTGTTTTTGCATTTTCGCCTGAGCATTTCCGGCCACGGCCCGAACTTCAGGCCGCAGCTCCAGAAGAATGTACCGCTTAGGGTACAAAAATACTACAGGAATTAGAACGCCAGGGAGGTTAAGCACAGTAACAATATGATGAGCACAGTAGCAGGACCCTAAATACAGTACAAAAACACTAAACACAGCACTAAAATCCTAAACATTACCACCACCAGCACATAAAAGACCCTACTAATACCCTTAACACAGCCCCGAGACCCTAAACATAAAGACCCTAAATGCACTAACAGGACCCTAAACATTGCCAAGATGATAAAAACAGTACCTGAACAATTAACATGGTATCAAGACACTAAACACAGTACCTGGACCCTAAAGACAGTACCAAGACCTCAAATACAGTACCAGGACCCTAAACACAGTACAGAGACCCCAAACAAAGTACCAAAACTCCAAGCATGCAACTAAAACCCTAAACACAATACCAACACCCATAAAAAAGTACAAATAACCCAAACACACTACCAAAAACAAAAAAAACAGTACCAGGACCCTAAAGACAATACCATTACCCTAAAAACAGTACAAAATCACTAAACAAGGACCCCAAACACAGGCTCTAAATACAGTACAGAGACATTAAGTACAGCATCAAGACACAAAAACACAAGACTTCCACAATAAGTATTGAATTAAACCAATAAAATTTCCTCACCAGGGAAATCTGTAAATATATAGTAAACTGAATCAAGTCTGATGTGAAACCCCAAGAGGCGGCAGTGCCGAATACAAGGCGAAAATGCAAAAACTCATTTGCCTCATTATCCCTACTAGACAGACAATGAAATGTCAAAGGGGAGTAAGAACGGGAAGGCAGCACCGCAACATGACCTCCATAAATCCCTACCCAGGTCTGCAGACAGTTGTTCTCGTAATTTCTGCCCACACAATGCCGCAATATGAGGATAGATATGGGAGAGAGAGAGAGAGATAGATAGATAGAAAGATAGATAGATACAGTAGATAAATTGATATTAGATAGATAGATACTCCCCAACCCCAGAGACTGACAGATGCTGTGCTGATATAGACTGCGCAACCACAGCCTGCTCATCGAATCCGGGCAGCACCGACAGAGGTACAAACCCAGAGAGAGCAGACCGTGCAAAGCAGTGCGACCAGGAGTCCGGAGAGGATGAGGCTCACTTCCTGCTGCGGTGCCCCAAATGCTAAGCAGTGAGGGACGCTTAGGAGACTGTCTGATCTCTGCCCAGATTTCACCTCCATGGAGGAGAAAGAGAGACTCTCCATACTGCTGGGGGAAGAGGAGAACACAGCGCCCATAGCAGCACAATATATTACTGCCTGCCATAGTCTGAGAGGTGCCTTATATGCTATGGACTCTTATACCCCCACCCTGGACGTTTCCCTATCCCCATCCCCCAAACCTACCCTATACCCCCACCTTGGATGTGTCCCTATTCCCCAATCCGACCCAATTATTTCTCACTTGCTTTGGCAATGCTAAAATGTATTTAGTCCTGCCAATAAAACTGATTTGAATAGATAGATAGATAGATAGATAGATAGATAGATAGATAGATAGATATGAGATAGATAGATAATAGATAGATAGATAGATAGATAGATAGATAGATAGATAGATAGATAGATAGATACAGCAATCAATACCAACAGCAGCACAGCAGAAATATGAAAGGGTGCAAGTCCTCAGGGATTTCAGGCAGAAAAATCCATACATAATGTCCAAAATAGCAAATGAGGAGGCAGCACTCCAATGAAGTCAAGGGTGATAGAACCGTTTATTTCCCAGTCGCAACTTTTCAGCCCAGCTCAATGGGGCCTTTGTCAAGCAATAGAATGATGTCAAGTGCCAACTTAAATACACCCAAAATCATTATAATACATGACTGAAAGATTACAATACATAATTAGATAATTTATAATTAATTCATAGTCAATAAGCAAAATTTGATGTGAATATAGTCACATATTTATGTGAACACAGATATAAGTAACTGAAAAGTCCCAAGTGCATATTTGTAAATGTCACTCAAGAATCTATACAGATCCAGGCTAAAAATAAAACTTTACTGATACTCAGTACCCAAGTGGTTGGGATAGCATCTCCAGCCGCTCAGTGCGCATGTCTGAGTTAACCTGGGCGCTTCCACCTGTAGCTCGCCAGGGTGCATCCCATGTGATCTCCGGGCGTCATCACGTGACCACATAATCACGTGAGCGTTCCGGAAACCCGACAGCACCGCCCAGGAGAGGAGGGGAGGAAGCGTGGGCTCACCTGACTGTCACGTGACTGGTCCGTGTACATAAAATAATAGGAATATTAAACCAAAATGGGATACATATAAACAGGAAGGCTATCCCATGCATGCTTAAACCCCTTCACTGTATTTGCAGCTGCCACTTCTGCAGGAAGGCTATTCCATGCATCCACTACTCTCTCAGTAAAGTAATACTTCCTGATATCACTTTTAAAACTTTGCCCCTCTAATTTAAACGATGTCCTCTTGTAGCAGTTTTTCTTCTTTTAAATATTCTCTCCTCTTTTACCTTGTTGATTCCCTTTATGTATTTAGCAGTCTCTATCATATCCCCTCTGTCTCGTCTTTCTTCCAAGCTATACATGTTAAGGTCCTTTAATCTTTCCTGGTAAGTTTTATCCTGCAATCCATGTACCAGTTTAGTAGCTCTTCTCTGAACTCTCTCCAAAGTATCAATATCCTTCTGGAGATATGGTCTCCAGTACTGAGCACAATACTCCAAATGAGGTCTCACTAGTGCTCTGTAGAGCGGCATGAGCGCCTCCCTCTGTCTACTGGTAATGCAGCACGCCAGACCTGCAGGGTATTGCGAAGTGAGGTCACGGTTATGGGCAATCGAGGGTTACTCACTGTTTGGAGGAGAACCCTGGGCAGGCATGCGGCAGTGAAGGAGAGGCTGACACAAAGTTCCTCTGTGGCACACTCTGTATGTAGGGACCAGGCCTGATGGTGGATGAGGTGCCCTGGATGTTGCGGATGTTTTGAGTGCCTGGGGCAAGGTCCCTTTAAGGATCGTGACGCCAGTGCCTGTAACGGAGGCACACCGATTTCCAGTAGCAATAAGTGAGGTACACAGGTGGTATAGTGAACCAAACGTTGCTTTACTTTAAACAGTCCAAACTTTGTACATACAGTAGATAATGATGCAGTCCCTTATATCAATGTTCCACAAGCAGGCTTACATTCAATAATGGCAGGTAATAATCTTGCAAGATACTTGGATAATTAATGCTTCACAGACCAGGCTGCACTATCTCCACAGCTATTCTGGCTGGCTTTATCCCAAGGCCCGGATGCCTAAATGTTGGCTTTTAATCCTTGGTAATAAATCTTCCTCCCGTATTGACCCTTGCTCTCACTTTATAGTACCTCTGCCCATCAGCTTACTTATCTGAGCTGGTTGTACTGGCACTGCTTGGTTGGAGAGTGTCTGCAGGTTTCTCCCAGGAGGAAAGTTCTTCTTCTGGGGTGACTCTTCTGAGGTAACTGGATTCAGGGTCTCCAGGCAGGCTGTACTTCTCCACTAGCCTCCTGGTGGCAACTAGAAGCCTGGACTGTCTAGCTGCATGTCAGGAGGAGGCCCTCAGCATATCTTTGGCTGGTGCCTTCTCACTTCTGTCTTCACAGACTCCTGACTATGACCTAACCCCTCCCTGTCTGGGCCTGAACATTTATACTAGGGGGTCCCTATCTCCCTCTAGTGTCTAGGATGCCTAACTACACCCCAATAGGCCTGCTATGCATGTCACAGGGGAACAATACATACAAAAACATATAGAAAATACATTAAAATGCACTGTTAAATATAATGTCACTGTCCCTTAGGAGTAGGAGTAACACATGACCCAATTGACCCTTGTGTAGTGCCCACCCCTACCTAGTGAGACACTACAGTAATTCCTCTCCCTATACACCCAAGCATTCTGCTAGCATTTCCTGCTGCTCTATGACATTGTCTGCCGCCTTCCTTTAAGTCTTCTGAAATAATGACCCCTAAATCCCTTTCCTCAGATACTGAGGTTAGGACTGTATCACTGATTTTATATTCTGCTCTTGGGTTTTTACGCCCCAGGTGCATTATCTTGCACTTATCAACATTAAATTTTAGTTGCCAGATTTTTGACCATTTCTCTAGTTTTCCTAAATCCTTTTCCATTTGGTGTATCCCTCCAGGAACATCAACCCTGTTACAAATCTTTGTGTCATCAGCAAAAAGACACACCTTACCATCGAGGCCTTCTGCAATTTCGCTGATAAAGATATTAAACAATATGAGTCCCAGAACAGATCCCTGAGGGACCCCACTGGTAACAAGACCATGGTCTGAATATACTCCATTGACTACAACCCTCTGTTGTCTGTCCCTCAGCCACTGCCTAATCCATTCAACAATATGGGAGTCCAAGCACAAAGACTGCACTTTTTTGATAAGCCTTCTATGTGGGACAGTATCAAAAGCCTTACTAAAGTCTAGATAAGCGATGTCTACTGCACCTCCGCCAACTATTATTTTAGTCACCCAATCAAAAAAATCAATAAGATTAGTTTGACATGATCTCCCTGAAGTAAACCCATGCTGTTTTTCATCTTTCAATCCATGGGATTTTAGATGTTCCACAATCCTCTCCTTAAGTATGGTTTCCATTCATTTCCCCACTATTGATGTCAGGCTTACTGGCCTATAGTTGCCCGATTCCTCCCTACTACCTTTCTTGTGAATGGGCACAACATTTGGTAATTTCCAATCTTCTGGGACAACTCCTGTTACCAGTGATTAGCTAAATAAAATCTGTTAATGGTTTTGCTAGTTCACCGCTAAGCTCTTTTAATCGCTTTGGGTGTATACCATCAGGCCCCTGTGACTTACAGTTGCAAGAAAAAGTATGTGAACCCTTTGGAATGATATGGATTTCTGCACAAATTGGTCATAAAATGTGATCTGATCTTCATCTAAGTCACAACAATAGACAATCACAGTCTGCTTAAACTAATAACACACAAAGAATTAAATGTTACCATGTTTTTATTGAACACACCATGTAAACATTCACAGTGCAGGTGAAAAAAGTATGTGAACCCCTAGACTAATGACATCTCCAAGAGCTAATTGGAGTGAGGTGTCAGCCAACTGGAGTCTAATCAATGAGATGAGATTGGAGGTGTTGGTTACAGCTGCCCAGCCCTATAAAAAACACACACCAGTTCTGGGTTTGCTTTTCACAAGAAGCATTGCCTGTTGTGAATGATGCCTCCCACAAAAGAGCTCTCAGAAGACCTACGATTAAGAATTGTTGACTTGCATAAAGCTGGAAAGGGTTATAAAAGTATCTCCAAAAGCCTTGCTGTTCATCAGTCCACGGTAGGACAAATTTTCTATAAATGGAGAAAGTTCAGCACTCCTGCTACTCTCCCTAGGAGTGGCCGTCCTGTAAAGATGACTGCAAGAGCACAGCGCGGACTGCTCAATGAGGTGAGGAAGAATCCTAGAGTGTCAGCTAAAGACTTACAAATGTCTCTGGCATATGCTAACATCCCTGTTAGCGAATCTACGATACGTAAAACACTAAACAAGAATAGATTTCATGGGAGGATACCACAGAGGAAGCCACTGCTGTCCAAAAAAAACATTGCAGCACGTTTACAGTTTGCACAAGAGCACCTGGATGTTCCACAGCAGTACTGGCAAAATATTCTGTGGACAGATGAAACCAAAGTTGAGTTGTTTGGAAGAAACTCACAACGCTATGTATGGAGAAAAAGAGGCACAGCACACCAATATCAAAACCTCATCCCAACTGTGAAGTATGGTGGTGGGGGCATCATGGTTTGGGGCTGCTTTGCTGCGTCAGGGCCTGGATGGATTGCTATCATCGAAGGAAAAATTAATTACCAAGTTTATCAAGACATTTTGCAGGAGAACTTAAGGCCATCTGTCCACCAGCTGAAGCTCAACAGAAGATGGGTGTTGCAACAGCACAACGACCCAAAGCATAGAACTAAATCAACAACAGAATGGCTTAAACAGAAGAAAATACGCCTTCTGGAGTGGCCCAGTCAGAGTCCTGACCTCAACCCGATTGAGATGCTGTGGCATGACCTCAATAAAGCATAAAAATTCACACCAGACATCCCAAGAATATTGCTGAACTGAAACAGTTCTGTAAAGAGGAATGGTCAAGAATTACTCCTGACCGTTGTGCACGTCTGATCTGCAACTACAGGAAATGTTTGGTTGAAGTTATTGCTGCCAAAGGAGGTTCAACCAGTTATTAAATCCAAGGGTTCACATACTTTTTCCACCTGCACTGTTAATGTTTACATGGTGTGTTCAATAAAAACATGGCAACATTTAATTCTCTGTGTGAATTCTTATTAGTTTTAGCAGACTGTGATTGTCTATTGTTGTGTTTTAGATGAAGATCAGATCACATTTTATGACCAATTTGTGCAGAAATCCAGATCCTTCCAAAGGGTTCACATACTTTTTCTTGCAACTGTATATGAGCAGAAAGGACCTGAGAGAGAAAGCTTCTGACCGCTGAGAAGTAAACCACCTCTGCACTATGTATGCACTGGAGCACCTTCTGCTGGGAGGCAATGGTGCAGACATCTCCATCATTGTCTTCTGGAACAGTTGGTGCACATACTGACATTAGCTTTATGGATTCTCTGCAGAGTTCTGTAATTGTAACTAGGGTTGAGCGAATCCGAATTGTAAAGTTCGGGTTCATACCGAACTTTAGGATTTTTGTACCCCGGACCCGAACCCGAACATTTCAGTAAAAGTTCGGGTTCGGTGTTCGGCACTTTCTTGGTGCTTTTTGAAAGGCTGCAGAGCAGCCAATCAACAAGCGGTTAACTGTCTGACCTTAGAAGCCATCACAGTCATGCCTACTAATGGCATGGCTGTGATTGGCCAGAGCAGCATGTGACCCAGGCGTGTAGGGAGAGGTGTAGGGAGAGGATGCTGCTGGACTGGTGATTTCAGGGAGAGAATAGGAGAGAATCTAACTCAACGATCTACCTAGAAATAGTTGTGTGGGTGCAGGACACAATCGTTTTACCCTGCCCTGAGCCCTAATTCTGTTAGTTAGGTGGGTGGCGGCATTTATGCAAGCTCAGTGCACCAGCACTGCATCTGAGCTTTTGGGACATTGCAAATCACCATTTTTTTTTTGGGCAAACTGCAACATCTTGATTAGTCAGTGTGCAATTTAAGCTAAAAATACACCCATCATTTTCTGGGGTTTGAAAAACACACTTTTTTCCCCCCAAAAAAACAGTATTTTCCTGATCTGCAAGTGTTAAATTCAAGTTTAATATATACAGCATTCATATTCTGTTACAAAAAAAACACTTTTTTGGCAAACTACACCATCTGTATTAGTCAGTGTGCAATTTAAGGCCTCTTTCACACTTGCGTTGTTGGGATCCGGCATGCACTTCCGTTGCCGGAGGTGCCTGCCGGATCCGTAACAACGCAAGTGTACTGAAAGCATTTGAAGACGGAACCGTCTTCCAAATGCTTTCAGTGTTACTATGGCAGCCAGGACGCTATTAAAGTCCTGGTTGCCATAGTAGTAGTGGGGAGCGGGGGAGCGGTATACTTACAGTCCGTGCGGCTCCCCGGGCGCTCCAGAATGACGTCAGAGCGCCCCATGCGCATGGATGACGTGATCCATGTGATCACATGATCCATGCGCTTGGGGCGCCCTGACGTCACTCTGAAGCGCCCGGGGAGCCGCACGGATGGTAAGTATGCTGCTCCCCTGCTCCCCGCTACACTTACCATGGCTGTCAGGACTTTAGCGTCCCGGCAGCCATGGTAACCACTCTGAAAAAGCTAAATGTCGGATGCGGCAATGCGCCGAAACGACGTTTAGCTTAAGGCCGGATCCGGATTAATGCCTTTCAATGGGCATTGATCCCGGATCCGGCCTTGCGGCAAGTCTTCAGGATTTTTGGCCGGAGCAAAAAGCGCAGCATGCTGCGGTATTTTCTCCGGCCAAAAAACGTTCCGTACCGGAACTGAAGACATCCTGATGCATCCTGAACGGATTACTCTCCATTCAGAATGCATTAGGATAATCCTGATCAGTATTCTTCCGGCATAGAGTCCCGACGACGGAACTCTATGCCGGAAGACAATAACGCAAGTGTGAAAGAGCCCTAAGCTAGAAATACACCCATCATTTTCTGGGGTTTTAAAAACACACTTTTGCAGCATCAGCACGTGTGAAATTACAGGCTTATATACTGCTGTCAAATTCAGTTGTTAAACAAACACTCGTTTGGGCACAAAAAATTTAGTTGGCAGCCTTTGATGCAGATGTGAGATACACCCTTAATACATTCGGGTTAGATTCAGAGATTTTAAATACCGCCATTTGGTGCACCAATATTGAATTCAGGCCTACACTGGTTCAGGCCGTGTGAGAAACACCCTTTACATACTGTCGTTCTATTCTACTATTAATTAAACACCCATTTAAGGCAAGATCCTTAATTCGAAAAATATGAGGAGAGCGTTAAATAAGGTACGTGGCCCAGGTCGTGGTGCTGCTGGTGGAGCTCCTGTTGCAGGGAGAGGATGTGGTCGATCTGTGCCAGCTACACGCACAAGTGAAACCCCTTCCTCAGGTGCGAGTAGGCGACAAAACTTGCAGCGGTATTTGGTCGGGCCTAATGCTGCTCTACGAATGGTGAGGCCTGAACAAGTACAGGCGATAGTACAGATTGGGTTGCTGGGCGCTTCATGCGAGACCTGTGTTCCTTGTTGCGCTGTTTCGAGTACTCCACCAACATGGCCAGTGCCGATAACGCCGTTCTCAGCGTTACTATCCCACTTCTATGCCTCCTTGAAAAAACGCTCCTGGCAATGATGGAAGAGGTTGTGGCACAGGAGGAGGAAGAGGAAGAGGGATCATTCCCAAGTGGATCCGAGGGTGGGTTCCTCCACAAACCCAAGGTACACAATTGTCCAGCCAGGGCACAGTTCTGGAGGATGAGGAGGTGGAGGATGAGGAGGAGGAGATGCAGGAGGAGGAACCATGTTCACAGCAGGGTGGCACCCAGACCAGCTCATGGCCATCACTGGTGCGTGTATGGGGGGAAATAGATGACACAGACGATACACCTCCCACAGAGGAGAGCTTTTCGTTGCCTCTGGGCAGCCTGGCACACATGAGCGATTACATGCTGCAGTGTCTCCGCAACGACTGCAGAGTTGCCCACATTCTAACTTGTGCTGATTACTGGGTGGCCACGCTGCTGGATCCCCGTTACAAGGACAACGTACCGTCCTTAATTCCCTCACTGGAGTATGATCGTAAGATGCGCGAGTACAAGCGCACACTGGTAGACGCGCTGCTGGTGGCATTCCCACCTGACAGCGGGGGCACAGTGGAAGCACAAGACGAAGGCAAGGACGAGGAAGAGGTTGCCAACGCAGCTAGGGCACCGCCAGCACCTCAGAAGGTAGGTTTAGCATGGCCGACATGTGGAAAAGCTTTGTCAGCACGCCACAACAACCAGCACCACCAGCTGATATGACACGTCTTAGCAGGAGGCAGCATTTCACCAACATGGTGGAGCAGTATGTGTGCACACGCCTACACGTACTGAATGACGGGTCTGCCCCCTTCAACTTCTGGGTCTCCAAATTGGGCACATGGCCTGAGCTTGCCCTTTACGCCTTGGAGGTGCTGGCCTGCCCTGCAGCCAGTGTATTGTCTGAACGTGTGTTTAGCACGGCAGGGGGCATCATCACAGACAAGCGCAGCCGCCTGTCCACAGCCAATGTGGACAAGCTCACGTTCATTAAAATGAACCAGGCATGGATCCCTCAGGACTTGTCCGTACCTTGTGCTGAGTAGACATGTATACCGGCACTAACCAGCCATTGTTATACCGCAGCGCAATTGCTCATTTTTGTATTTTGGATATTTCACACTATGTATTATGTACCCTAATTTTAAAAAATGTACCGTATTTATCGGCGTATAACACGCACTTTTTCCCCCTGAAAATAGGGGGCAAATCATGTATGCGTGTTATACGCCGATATTCACTGCGCTGTATGAGCCGGGAGAGAGGAGGGGCTGGAGTCCGTAACTAGGGGCGGGGCCCGGTGCAGTCACTGTACTCTTACACCGGGCCCCGCCGCTCACCAAAGTATTTATAAACGTGAATCCTTATCCTGTTATTAAGCTGCCCTCTCCCATGTTCCCATGTCCCCCCTGTATCCCCACAGCACTTACTTAAGCTTCAATAGCAGGCAGAGCAGACGGCAGCAGTAACGTCACTCACTGACGTCGAGCGCCTGCTCCGCCCCCTTTATGAATGAAGCAGGCGGAGCAGACGCGCGACGTCAGTGAGTGACGTTACTGGTGCCGTCCGCTCTGCCTGCTATGGAAGCGTGTGAATCGTAAGTGCTGTGGGGATACAGGGGGGACATGGGAACATGGGAGAGGGCAGCCTAATAACAGGATAAGGATTCACGTTTATAAATACTTCGGTGAGCGGCGGGGCCCGGTGTATTGGGGGACACTGTTATGAGGGGGATCTGTTTCGTCACTCTCCACACCTCGATTCCTCGTTCCACCTTACCCTTGGCCGCGGTCACCGACCCAAGGGCACTAAATCCATAAATACCATATACCCCTGCAGGCCCTTTTGCCCAACAGGAGCCCAAACCACCAGCTTGCCGAACTTCCTGAGATGCACACTTCAACTTGTCATGCACCTCTTAAACCTTGCAGTGCCTTCCAGGACCCTCCATTAACATGCCTCACTCACAAACAAAGTGATCCTAACCGAACTTTCAAAAATGAAATATAAATAAATAAATAAATAGACTAAATAAATACATAGGGTGGGAAACTTCACCTATTCACACTGGACGCTGACCCAAGGCTATATACAGCCCGCGAATCCTCAGATCCACCCCTTTTCCTCCTCATACACAAGGGAAGCATGGAATTCCGGAAGCACCCTACCCAACATGAGCCCCCTCAAACCAATCCACCGCACCTGTAAAACCTCTGGATGGAAGCCCAATTGCCTTCCGTTTGTCCTCACATCGACCCGCAGAGCACCCCAGTGCACGTAAGAATGTCCGAGGATCCACGCTAGACACAGTGAAGACCCTGTAAATAAACAAAATTAGACTCAGCCAAACATAACTATACTGATAAGAGAAAATTAACGCAAACAATCCTAAAACCCAAATTCTACAACATATGAGCGCGAATGTACGAGCGATAACTCGCCGATTCCCAGTGACCAATCCGCTTAATAGCGTCCTCCCCCAAACCCCATGTAGCCGCCTCAGTCGCCGCGCCTATCCGAAAAGAATGAGACGCAAATTCTTGCGCCGGATAACCCGCTGCCGCCAAACACCGACGGAAGACTACAAAAACTGAAAACGCGATAACGCCGTACCATCCGAAAGCACCAACAACGAAGCCTTCACATCCGGCCGCCTACCCAAAAATTCCTCCACACACTTCACTGGACACAGAACCGACCCACCCAAAGGGCACAACGAAATACACACCCCCTTGCCAATCTGATCCGTCTTAGAACTGCGCAAGACACACCGCAAACCATCCTCCCCAAAGCATATATCCTCCCATAATAGACCATTAACCCGACTACTAGACACCAACTCAGATACCCAAAAGGCACAAAAAAAGGCCGACGCAAATTCCGCTCTGAACAAACAGACCTCATACCCAGACGAACACACCACACCAGCTTGCTCCCACAATTCCTGCAACACAGCAAAAGAAACCGGATGACGAGTGTCCTTCCTTACCACACTGCGTCGATACCTTTTTAAAGCCTGGCGCACTAAAAAACTCTTGGATACATCGGGCACTCCCCGCAACCGTAACCAAAACCCCACCGCTGCTACCCTTTTGGAAGCTACCAAAGAAGACAAACCCGCGCTGAAAGAAAACCCCACAAAGTACACCAACATTGACTGAAAATCCTCAATAACCTCGCAACCCCCCACCTGATCCATCAACCGCTCCCACTGGGACCACACAGAAGAATAAGCTGCCCACGTACCACTACTCACGGACCGCCTAATCAGATCTGACGAGACCCCAAGGCCACGCTCCTGAGCCACTGAGGACAAAGTAGACCCCTCCCGTCCGAGTTCGGCACCAGTCTGCGAAAACGATCCCACTGGAAACGAGAAAGTGAATCAGCGATCGGGTTATCGACACCCGGTACATGCACAGCCACCAAACAAGCGTTTAAACGTAAACCTCTAAGAACTAAGTGGCGCATCAGACGCAAAACCGGGGGGGAGTTAGCCGACTGACTGTTCACTGCTTGCACCACCCCCATATTGTGACAACAGAAACGCACTTGTTTATTCCTCAACAACTCCCCCCACAATTCAGTCGCCAAAGCAATCGGGAACAATTCTAACAATGCCAAATTGCCCAAAAACCCGTCCGCTCTCCACTTCACTGGCCAAGGACCCGCGTTCCACTGCCCTTGACAAAACTCACCATAACCACCCGACCCCGAAGCATCTGTAAACAGCTCCAAAACAACACTAGAAATGGGCGCTTCCATCCAGACCGAACAACCATTAAACTCAGACAAAAATTGCCTCCACACTTCCAAATCCGCCCGCACCTCAGACGATAACCGCAGAAAGTGAAAAGGTGCCTTCACTCCTGCAGCGGCCAACGCCAAGCGCCTACAAAACACTCGACCCATCAGCAGGATCCTGCAAGCAAAATTTTATTTACCTAGCACAGACTGTACCTGCCGAAGCTGCACCTTCTTGGCCGTACTCAGGAAGACAATCTCACTGTTCAAATCCGCCACCTTGTCCTCAAGTAACCTACATTCCATAGCCACGCTATCAATTAGGATGCCCAAAAACTTCACACACATAGCCGGACCTTCCGTTTTTTCCGGCGCCAATGGCACGCCGAACAATGCCGCCACCCATTCCATTGTACGCAGCAAGACCGAACAAATCCGCGAGCCAGTCGGCCCTAAAAACAAAAAGTCGTCTAAGTAATGCAAAACCGAATTCCACCCCGCCTCCTGCTTTACCACCCATTCCAAAAATGAACTAAACGTCTCAAACAAGGAACACGAACAAGCCTGCTCCCCCCTCAGACCCTGTCCGACCCGACACCTCACATCCCGATCCTGCCCGACCCCTGCAACTGACTCGTCGGACGCTCACGTGGCTGTCCCCGGGGTAGCCTCCCAGCAGCCGCCAACCTCGCTGAAGCTCCTCCTTGCTGCAATCCACTCGGTGTCGTGGAAGTTGACGGACCAGCACAGTCCTCAAGCCTGTCGTCACCCTCTGAATCCTCCTGGCTAATTTCACCATCTTCCAAGGCCTGGTCTTCCGGAAAACCCACGCCACCGTCCACGTGGCCAGGCTGCGACTCCTGACGCTGGGCACTCCGCCAGACGGCTGCCGCACCCTCTCACTCCAGACGTCGTCCTTCCTGGCCAGTCTTTCCTGCTCCACGGCCCGACGGCCGCGAGCCGCATCTGACCAAACCTCCGCAGACGCATCCCCAAGCTGCGCAGTAGGCGGGGCCAAACCTGCTCCCACCACCAGGGGCCTGTCCCTAAAAGAGCTCTGGCCTGCAATACCAGTCTCCGCCACCGGTGTCACTGTTCTGTGAGTCCTGGCCCTGCTTCTGCCGGAAGAAGAGGGCTGCCGACCTGATGCTGCAGGCCGCAGCGCCTCCACTGTTGCCTCATGAGGAAAAAGGCCCCTTCCGACTTCCGATGGGGCCGCACGGTCCACTGCTCTCCCGGAACGACTCCTGGACGCCCGAACAGGTAGGTCCCGACCTTCAGCTCGCCCCTGGCCCCAGACATCCAGCGAGGGGACCGCCGCTGCACTCCTCCCCCCCCCTGCCGCACACAGGACGAAAGCCGAGGGTTAACCCGACTCTCTCCTGTCGGTGCCGGGCGCTGTGCAGGATTCCTCCCGCTGCGCCGGCCTGCCGTAACTCTTTCGGCCCCAGCAGACGCCAGCGGAGGATCCCTGGTGGGGCTCCTTAAGCGCCGCCGCACCCCGGGGGTCGTCTCAGGGCTCAACCGCTCAGGAGGAACGGATCTCCTCGCCCTCGGCCTCTCCGCCACATTAACTTGCGACCCAGCAGGCGCCGCCAGCGCCTCATGCAAACTATTCTGCAGCCATCCAGAACCATGAAGTTCTGCAGCTGCCCGAACTGCCTCCATCAAAGCATCTAAGGAAGCCATGCTCTCCACTAACCTGACCACTTCACCTATTCACACTGGACGCTGGTGGGGGGTCCCACAGCCCGCAAATCCCCAGATCCACCCCTTTTCCTCCCCCCTATTTTCTCCATCCACGATCCGCATTTAACCCTTCCTGACTTCAACTTTCCCCTAACTCAAGCTACACTACACTATGGCTGCGCCCCGCTCAGTTGCACTCATTATTTAAAGTCATTTCCCTATCCACATTTGTTTTCAGGGCACTCACCCTGCTCTTAACCACATTTTGACAACATTTGCAGCCCTCTAGCCCTTTCCATGACATTTTTACAGCCATTTTAGTGCTCAAAAGTTCGGGTCCCCATTGACTTCAATGGGGTTCAGGGTCAAGTTCGGGTCCCGAACTCAAACTTTTTTCCGAAGTTCGGCCGAACCCGTCGAACCGGAACATCCAGATGTCGGCTCAACTCTAATTGTAACATATTAATTCGCTCACACATAGATCACAAGCTACATGAGCCATTAGGCTACTTTTACACTGCACGGACCTCCGGCAGGCTGTTCCTGCGGGTGAACAGCCTGTCGGATCCATCCTGCCGCTAGTGACTGTGTGCCCCCAGACTTCTGCTCCGTCCCCATTGACTATAATGGGGGCGGGGGCGGAGTTCCGGAATAAAACTATGACATGTTCGACATTTATTCTGGCAGCCTCTCGCCGTGCGCTGCCGTGTCTCCACCGGAACTCCGCCCCCATTATAGTCAATGGGGACGGAGCGGCAGTCCGGGGGCACGCGGTCACTAGCGGCAGGATGGATCCGACAGGCTGTTCACCCGCCAGGACAGCCTGCCGGAGGTCCGTGCCGCTAGTGTGAGAGTAGCCTTAGATAGATAGATACCGACAGATCCTGAGCCGGTACAGACTGAGCACCCACACACAGCAGTGCGACCAGGAGGCAGTGGAGGATGAGGCTCATTTTCTGCTGCGGTGCTCCAAATACTCAGCAGTGAGGGAGACTCACTTCAGGAGACTGTCTGATCTCTGCCCAGACTTCACCTCCATGGAGGAGGAAGAGAGACTCTCCATACTGCTGGGGGAAGAGGAGAACACAGCGGCCAGAGCAGCACAATATATTACTGCCTGCCATAGACTGAGAGGAGCCTGATATACCATGGACATCTATACCCCCACCCTGGACGTGTCCCTATCCCCATCCCCCAAACCTACCCTATACCCCCACCTTGGATGTGTCCCCATTCCCCAATTCTACTCAATTATTTCTCACTTGGTTTGGCAATGCTAAAATGTATTTAGTCCTGCCAATAAAACTGATTTGAATAGATAGATAGATAGATAGATAGATAGATAGATAATAGATAGATAGATAATAGATAGATAGATAGATAAATAATAAAACATACAGCATGCTGCCATAAAGTACCAAGATAATAAAAGAAAGTACAGTTAACATATCACCATATATATAATATTAATAATAGGTAATATGGCCTTATACAGCCAAGATAATACTGCCAAATATAGCCCACATAATACCACCATATACAGTATATAGTAGCTAATACTACCACACAGTGTCAAGACAAAATACAGCCCACATATTACTACCATATAAAACGATACATAATACTGTCATCTACCGTATACCACCACACAGTGCCAACTTAATACCACAAACATACAGCACACATAATACCACCAAGTAATGCCCAACATATATGCAGTGTCAAATAGTAATCCTGTAAAGAGCCCAAATAATACCGCCATACTGCATTCATTTGGGGAGGTTGTTGTTTTCTCTAGGGATTCTTTTCCTTGGGACCCATTAGTAAGTAAGGGTTCTGGGCAGCTGCTCAGTTCTCCAGCTCCATTGTTTACATGCTGTTTACAGCATAACTTCTGGCGGTTTCCGCTTTCACTTTTCTTTCCCCATTACTGTGACTGGGTCGAGGAATGCATGAGGTAGGGCTAAATTAAGGGGACCTGCCTCTGCTCAATGGACTTCATAACCCCTTTATAGAATACTTCTCTGGTACTGCATGTAGATCTTTGCCCATTCACTTCAAACTACAGTGAAGAACTCAAATGTTTTTCATGTTTTTATTTTTATTTTTTAAATTGGTTTAGTGCAGAAGAAATCTGTTGCTAATTGGAAACCATCAACAAGCAGGTCAGATACAGTTGACTTAGTATGAGATTTTTACAGCTCAGCTTTTTAACACACAAAGATTCCCATAGCCTCAAAACATTCGAATATCTCATACCTGCATCGGGTACACACGGTTTCGGAGCGGGGCTGGAGGGTGGGAGTGGGGGGGGGGGTATACAAGGGCAAAGGAGCTCATCAGACCTGCCACTGATTATTCTCAACAGAGCACAATTAGCCACCCAATGTACAAAACAGAGGCACATGGTAAGAATATAAGATCCAACAACAGCAACTTGCTGACAGTTTCCAAGTAGCCGCAGAAACCTTGTTTCTATGAGAGTGAAAATGAAAAATAAAAAAGTGATACCGGCAAAAAACAAACGGACATGTGATAAAGAAATGCAAATAAGATGTTTTCTTCACGGTAGCTCCTGTGTGTCGGATGGGGGTTGTAGTCACATCTGCCTTACTAACTAGAAAAACAAGCTCTGGACCCTGGGGGGGGGCCTTTACGTTATTATGTCCCCATGACAGATTTTCTTTAGTAGAGGATTTAAGACAGAACAGCGCCCCCTAGAGGTGATGCCAGGCATCTCATTCATAAACTGCTGGCAGTGTTCTCCTTCGTCACCACGATTTCTATGTCCTGAGACAATGGCTGCTGGTATCAGTGATGTCACCGCAGGATGGGGGGGGGGGGGGGGGCACGTCTTCTTTTATGTCTACCATAACCTTGTCACTCACCGTGTCTTAAAAGCTTTCCCTGCAATCAAATGGCGTTACTTTCTGGTCGCCTCCGAAATCACTTCAGCGTGACTTTGGTGCTCCCGTCTGTATAAAACGCTTCATAATTCAGAGAGAGCGAGAGCAGTCCATCAAGAATGAGACATACTTACTAAATATAAGGGAATTGCATAAGTAATCACCCCCTAATAATTACTTTTGCAACCCTTTTATTATTGCACCAATCCATCTACGATACAAAAAGAAGCAACTCTGTAAATACTTTTAATTAAAAAAAAAAAAATACTCAAATTTTTATGTATGCGCACATAGGTACATGCCACTAAATCTATATGGGAAAGGGGCAAAGCTAAAGGGGTACCGAGGAGGAGTGGCACTGAGGTCCTAGTGTCTGGGGGGGACCCCATCTAACTACTGAATGGCGTAGCTACGTAGATATACCGTCATCCCCAATCATTACCCTGAATTCCCAGTTCTCAGGATCCAACTATAAGAGGATGACTCGGAGACTGTCAGGAACCCTCCATCGATTTATGACGGGTGATAAAGAACAATATTTGTCTGACTTCTGTTTATCAAATCTTCCAGAAATTCAGTTTCCATCTGGATCCTTTATTACATTTACAGCCTCGTTATTACGTGTAATTGGGACTGGTTAATTATGCGCAGACATCACAATGACATGATTACTGTCTGATTTCTCCTCTTCTCATTAGGGAGACCCTTGTGTTGTGTTCACTTCCTTACTGGATTTCACGATGTTACATCTCCCTCAAATTATGTCTTCAATTTCATTACCACCAACTAAGGAGAATCTCTGTCATCACTGATGTAAGACATACCGTAAAATACACAGACAGAAGCCCCATGTAATGCCACGTAAGGAGAGTCAACACACTAATATCTTCTTCACCTATCTCTTCGGATACAGGGGACTCCTGATAGTGCTCCTATGTACAAGAATATAACTACTATAATACTGCTCCTATGTACAAGAATATAACTACTATAATACTGCTCCTATGTACAAGAATATAACTACTATAATACTGCTCCTATGTACAATAATATAACTACTATAATACTGCTCCTATGTACAAGAATATAACTACTATAATACTGCTCCTATGTACAAGAATATAACTACTGTAATACTGCCTCCTATGTACAAGAATATAACTACTATAATACTGCCTCCTATGTACAAGAATATAACTACTATAATACTGCTCCTATGTACAAGAATATAACTACTATAATACTGCCTCCTATGTACAAGAATATAACTACTATAATACTGCTCCTATGTACAAGAATATACACTGCGTGCAGAATTATTAGGCAAATGAGTATTTTGACCACATCATCCTCTTTATGCATGTTGTCTTACTCCAAGCTGTATAGGCTCGAAAGCCTACTACCAATTAAGCATATTAGGTGATGTGCATCTCTATAATGAGAAGGGGTGTGGTCTAATGACATCAACACCCTATATTAGGTGTGCATAATTATTAGGCAACTTCCTTTCCTTTGGCAAAATGGGTCAAAAGAAGGACTTGACAGGCTCAGAAAAGTCAAAAATAGTGAGATATCTTGCAGAGGGATGCAGCACTCTTAAAATTGCAAAGCTTCTGAAGCGTGATCATCGAACAATCAAGCGTTTCATTCAAAATAGTCAACAGGGTCGCAAGAAGCGTGTGGAAAAACCAAGGCGCAAAATAACTGCCCATGAACTGAGAAAAGTCAAGCGTGCAGCTGCCAAGATGCCACTTGCCACCAGTTTGGCCATATTTCAGAGCTGCAACATCACTGGAGTGCCCAAAAGCACAAGGTGTGCAATACTCAGAGACATGGCCAAGGTAAGAAAGGCTGAAAGACGACCACCACTGAACAAGACACACAAGCTGAAACGTCAAGACTGATTTTTCTAAGGTTTTATGGACTGATGAAATGAGAGTGAGTCTTGATGGGCCAGATGGATGGGCCCGTGGCTGGATTGGTAAAGGGCAGAGAGCTCCAGTCCGACTCAGACGCCAGCAAGGTGGAGGTGGAGTACTGGTTTGGGCTGGTATCATCAAAGATGAGCTTGTGGGGCCTTTTCGGGTTGAGGATGGAGTCAAGCTCAACTCCCAGTCCTACTGCCAGTTTCTGGAAGACACCTTCCTCAAGCAGTGGTACAGGAAGAAGTCTGCATCCTTCAAGAAAAACATGATTTTCATGCAGGACAATGCTCCATCACACGCGTCCAAGTACTCCACAGCGTGGCTGGCAAGAAAGGGTATAAAAGAAGAAAATCTAATGACATGGCCTCCTTGTTCACCTGATCTGAACCCCATTGAGAACCTGTGGTCCATCATCAAATGTGAGATTTACAAGGAGGGAAAACAGTACACCTCTCTGAACAGTGTCTGGGAGGCTGTGGTTGCTGCTGCACGCAATGTTGATGGTGAACAGATCAAAACACTGACAGAATCCATGGATGGCAGGCTTTTGAGTGTCCTTGCAAAGAAAGGTGGCTATATTGGTCACTGATTTGTTTTTGTTTTGTTTTTGAATGTCAGAAATGTATATTTGTGAATGTTGAGATGTTATATTGGTTTCACTGGTAAAAATAAATAATTGAAATGGGTATATATTTGTTTTTTGTTAAGTTGCCTAATAATTATGCACAGTAATAGTCACCTGCACACACAGATATCCCCCTAAAATAGCTAAAACTAAAAACAAACTAAAAACTACTTCCAAAAATATTCAGCTTTGATATTAATGAGTTTTTTGGGTTCATTGAGAACATGGTTGTTGTTCAATAATAAAATTAATCCTCAAAAATACAACTTGCCTAATAATTCTGCACTCCCTGTAACTACTATAATACTGCTCCTATGTACAAGAATATAACTACTATAATACTGCTCCTATGTACAAGAATATAACTACTATAATACTGCTCCTATGTACAGGAATATAACTTTTATAATACTGCCTCTTATGTACAAAAAATATAACTACTATAATACTGCCTCCTATGTACAGGAATATAATTACTATAATACTGCTCCTATGTACAAGAATATAACTACTATAATACTGCTCCTATGTACAAGAATATAACTACTATAATACTGCTCCTATGTACAAGAATATAACTACTATAATACTGCCTCCTATGTACAAGAATATAACTACTATAATACTGCTCCTATGTACAAGAATGTAACTACTATAATACTGCCTCCTATGTACAAGAATATAACTACTATAATACTGCTCCTATGTACAAGAATATAACTGCTATAATACTGCTCCTATGTACAAGAATATATCTACTATAATACTGCCTCCTGTGTACAAGAATATAACTACTATAATACTGCTCCTATGTACAGGAATATAACTACTATAATACTGCTCCTATGTACAAGAATATAACTACTATAATACTGCTCCTATGTACAAGAATATAACTACTATAATACTGCTCCTATGTACAAGAATATAACTACTATAATACTGCCTCCTATGTACAAGAATATAACTACTATAATACTGCCTCCTATGTACAAGAATATAACTACTATAATACTGCCTCCTATGTACAAGAATATAACTACTATAATACTGCTCCTATGTTCAAGAATATAACTACTATAATACTGCTCCTATGTACAAGAATATAACTACTATAATACTGCTCCTATATACAAGAATATAACTACTATAATACTGCTCCTATGTACAAGAATATAACTACTATAATACTGCTCCTATGTACAAGAATATAACTACTATAATACTGCTCCTATGTACAAGAATATAACTACTATAATACTGCTCCTATGTACAAGAATATAACTACTATAATACTGCTCCTCCTATGTACAAGAATATAACTACTATAATACTGCCTCCTATGTACAAGAATATAACTACTATAATACTGCCTCCTATGTACAAGAATATAACTACTATAATACTGCCTCCTATGTACAAGAATATAACTACTATAATACTGCTCCTATGTACAAGAATATAACTACTATAATACTGCTCCTATGTACAGGAATATAACTACTATAATACTACCTCCTATGTACAAGAATATAACTACTATAATACTGCCTCCTATATACAAGAATATAACTACTATAATACTGCTCCTATGTACAAGAATATAGCTACTATAATACTGCCTCCTATGTACAAGAATATACCTACTATAATACTGCTCCTATGTACAAGAATATAACTACTATAATACTGCTCCTATGTACAAGAATATAACTACTATTATACTGCCTCTTACGTATAAGAATAGTATAGTATACTGACATGTCTGTTTTCATCCTTACTTCATGATCAGCTTTCGATGACATATCTTACTGATAGACCAGAACTATTACATTCCTGGAAAAGGAGAATGTTTAAAGTCGGTGTGAACCATGTTGAGACTTTTTTTTGACTTTTTCCTCCCCGTATTCCTATTTCCTTACTCCAGTCCTCATTTACGTGCATTGAAACAATCAGACCTCAGACCTCCTATATCCTAGCGCCGTAAATCACGTTAATTCCTGCCCTGGGTGATGCTAAACTGGGATATAGACATGCTGACAACATTGTATGTAATGAGTCTGTCGTCACGTAATTTTAGGTAGAGAAATATGAGCGCAATTAGTGGAGAACAGCGCTGGGGATTTTATATGTTTTTCTTAATTGGTCCTAAACATGAATTGCCAGAAGCCGTTACCAAAAGGAATGAAGGAAAATGCAATTTTGTGGCCGTGTGGAGCGCGCGGACCTTCTCTCTCCTGCGTCGTCCTTTGACTCATGGCGGCTCCTGCGTTTTCTGCGCGGCGCTTGATGGTTTTATTTCTGTTGAATTCCAAGAGCTTGGTTATTAAGTAACGTCCCTGCAGATTGAGTCATAACTCTTTCTTGCACCGGAGAAGTTATTGCATTGAGTCACTTCAGTTGGGGGTTTTTAATGCCAGCAGGTTGAAATAGCTTCTAATTGTACACAAGTCATAACAATAAGTAGCAACAGCAATGTACCCGGCGGAGCAGGAGAGCATTGTGGGTAGCTGGGAACGTGCCACCTCGGCACCCTGGGATGTAACCGACAACCTTCACCTTGTATGTTGAATTACTTTGTCCACTATATAAACTGCATACAAGAAGCAGCCCCATTAATTGCCAGGTGGCAGTGCTAGAGTGCCAGCTCCTTTTAAGGATTCGAGTGGCGCTGTTGCTCTGATGAAAGATGAGGTGACGGGAGATGTAGGGAGAAAGGGCTTTACCAAAAAAGAAGAGGAGGAGCCCTCTTAAAAGCACCCGGCAACTGCCATTTTCATCAACAGGTCAACTGCATGTTATGCATTCCTCCCTCCTGTTGTACAAACCGGATTCCAAAAAAGTTGGGACACTAAACAAATTGTGAATAAAAACTGAATGCAATGATGTGGAGATGGCAAATGTCAATATTTTATTTGTAATAGAACGTAGATGACGGATCAAACGTTTAATCCGAGTAAATGTATCATTTTAAAGGAAAAATACGTTGATTCCAATTTTCACGGTGTCAACAAATCCCCAAAAAGTTGGGACAAGTAGCAATAAGAGGCTGGAAAAAGTAAATTTGAGCATAACGAAGAGCTGGAAGACCAATTAACACGAATTAGGTCAATTGGCAACATGATTGGGTATAAAAAGAGCTTCTCAGAGTGGCAGTGTCTCTCAGAAGCCAAGATGGGTAGAGGATCACCAATTCCCACAATGTTGCGCAGAAAGATAGTGGAGCAATATCAGAAAGGTGTTACCCAGCGAAACATTGCAAAGACTTTGCATCTATCATCATCAACTGTGCATAACATCATCCGAAGATTCAGAGAATCTGGAACAATCTCTGTGCGTAAGGGTCAAGGCCGGAAAACCATACTGGATGCCCGTGATCTCCGGGCCCTTAAACGACGCTGCACCACAAACAGGAATGCTACTGTAAAGGAAATCACAGAATGGGCTCAGGAATACTTCCAGAAACCATTGTCAGTGAACACAATCCACCGTGCCATCCGCCGTTGCCAGCTGAAACTCTACAGTGCAAAGAAGAAGCCATTTCTAAGCAAGATCCACAAGCTCAGGCGTTTTCACTGGGCCAGGGATCATTTAAAATGGAGTGTGGCAAAATGGAAAAATGGAAGACTGTTCTGTGGTCAGACGAGTCACGATTCGAAGTTCTTTTGGAAATCTGGGACGCCATGTCATCCGGACCAAAGAGGACAAGGACAACCCAAGTTGTTATCAACGCTCAGTTCAGAAGCCTGCATCTCTGATGGTATGGGGTTGCATGAGTGCGTGTGGCATGGGCAGCTTACATGTCTGGAAAGGCACCATCAATGCAGAAAAATATATTCAGGTTCTAGAACAACATATGCTCCCATCCAGACGTCATCTCTTTCAGGGAAGACCCTGCATTTTTCAACAAGATAATGCCAGACCACATTCTGCATCAATCACAACATCATGGCTGCGTAGGAGAAGGATCCGGGTACTGAAATGGCCAGTCTGCAGTCCAGATCTTTCACCTATAGAGAACATTTGGCGCATCATAAAGAGGAAGGTGCTACAAAGAAGGCCCAAGACGATTGAACAGTTAGAGGCCTGTATTAGACAAGAATGGGAGAGCATTCCTATTTCTAAACTTGAGAAACTGGTCTCCTCGGTCCCCAGACGTCTGTTGAGTGCTGTAAGAAGAAGGGGAGATGCCACACAGTGGTGAAAATGGCCTTGTCCTAACTTTTTTGGGATTTGTTGACACCATGAAATTCTGATTCAACATATTTTTCCCTTAAAATGGTACATTTTCTCAGTTTAAACTTTTGTTCCGTGATTTATGTTCTATTCTGAATAAAATATTAGAAGTTGGCACCTCCACATCATTGCATTCAGTTTTTATTCACGATTTGTATAGTTTCCCAACTTTTTTGGAATCCGGTTTGTATAAGGGACCCTTGGGACTTAAGATTGGTTTCTTGTATAAAGTGCTTTTGTTTTGCCAATATGAGACGGGCCAGCTGCCAGCATGTGCCCCAAAACGTCACATCTGCTTGAGGTCATGCTCGATACACCTCCACCATCATCTCTGTAGAGATTCATGGACTAATTTTGAGATCTTGTTATGGACTTTTGCCCTGTGTTTAAATTCCAGTGGAAGGTATACATGTCTGCTTCACGTGTTTATAAGAAGTAAAATGTAATGCAGAAAAGCTTCAGACTATCCTGCAACCTTTTCATTAGTATTGCTGCAAAGAGTTTCAAAACTGCAGGCAGGGGTCCTCAGGAGACCCATTTTTCTGGAATCTACCAAAGAGATGGCTGTAGACTAATGAAGAACCACAAGTGTAGTTCTATTGGGGTAACACCTTAAAGGGATTTTGTATCATAGAGGACGTCCATGGGGTCATTGTGCCGCCCTCCTCTTCTACAAGAGATTTGATATTGAGGGGGCGCAATAAGCTCCATTATGGCACCAGTAAGTCTTATTTAGACTGACTACAAGCCCCTCTGGTCTGTGTACGCCTCCGAGCTGATTCACTCATTATAACAGGATCAGCCGATGTGGAGGAGGCTCTGCTGGGATTTCCCGGCCGGCTGCAGCTCATTATGGGCCGAGGTGAGTACATTCAGCCCAGAGGAGAAAGATTTCATGCCACTTTCAATATTGTAAAAATGCTGGAGAGACAAACAGGAGGCCACAGCTCAGATGACAAAACGGCATCAATTAGGCGGCTGCAGACGGATCTCTGAGTGACAAGAATGACCAAAGACAGGTCTGAAACCCGGACCTGCCATACTGGGACATCCACGTATTGATGATTGCGATATAAAAAGCCAAAGGGATCTTCAAAAGGATTATGCATTCTGGGTCCATCGTTTGGAAGATAACCAAGAAGGAAGGATGATGGGGTAGTGAAGGATGATGGGGTAGTGAAGGATAATGGGGGTAGTGAAGGATGATAGCTCTCCCTCAATGCTTGTGGTTGTGGATTAATATTAAATAAGGTTCAGGAGTATAGCTATACGGGGTGCAGAAGTAGCAGGCTGAGGGGGACCAAAAACCCTCTGGCCCATAAGAGACCTGCATTTGGTGACACATATGGCGTCTTGGTGCTATCTTTTATGGTCGTACTTAAAGGGGTTCTCCGGGAATTAAGAAAATCAAAATACGTAAATATTACTTTATTATAAATATATTCTCAAATACCTTTCATTAGTTATAATGGCTCGTTTTTTCTAGGGAGCAATGATTAGGAGAAACAAAATGGCCGCCGTCCTGTTAGTACACACAGAACCTGTCCTAATCATACAGGAAGAGAAGTTACTTCACAACTCTGAGGTAAAGAGCTGCCTCATCCTCCTCTCTGCTCTGCTCGTCGGGGATTATGATCCTGAATACAGTTGAATATGATATTTAGCTGAATCTTCGTGGGAATAGAGTTTATCGGGAGCCATGAAGCACAGAGAGGACGAACAGGACAGACTGTGGTAATGGAGACTGCATAGAAGTGCTGCTGCTCATTATCTGCTCATGACCTCCATTCCGTACAGAGATTCAGCTGAAGATCTTATCATCTGTATTCAGGATCATAATCCCTGACAATTTAAAATGAAGTAACTTTTAAGTATTTTTATTTTCTTAATTCCCGGAGAACCCCTTTAAGTTACCCGTGACCCAGGACTAAATAAGCCATCACCACCACTAGGGGTAAGCGAATAGAAACATCCAAAGTGGACTTCGATCCGAATTAACGGGAAAATTTGATTCGCTGCGAAGCCGAATTTTCTTGTGTTTTGTGGTAACGAATCAATTTTCCCTAAAATGGCGGTAAAAAAAGCCAAACATACTGACCTCATCCATTTGAGCTCGAAGAGGCCGCTGTGGCCATCTTGATTGAAGATCCCACGCAGAATCTTGAGTGCGGCAATGTACGACGTCACCATGCAGGCCAGCGTGTTGACGCCATCACGCACCGCGCAAGATTTCAGGATCTTCAATAAAGATGGCCACGGCGGCCTCTTCACACTCAAATGGATAAGATGAGTATTTTTATTTTTTTACGGATTATCCCCTGAAGCCAATAGCTGCAATGTTCTAATTTATTGTCCCCTTAAACTAGGAATTATCGAAGAGCAGTTTGCAAGGAAGCTGAGATGGTAGCAGAAAGCCCCATGGCTGGCTGCTCTTATCTGCATCCACTGCTTCTAAGCCATTCACTGTACATCAAGATGGATACTACCGAGTGATGGAGCCATAGACCTCTTCCTGCAGACCTCTCGACTCTGTCACCAGCCTAGAGATTTGTACATTCTCATGTTCTGGAAATATCAGACCTCTGACCCGTTCTGCATTATCCATGTACTTCATCAATGTTAATAATAACTGTGCGGGTCAATTAGTGGACCCGTCTCCGACACTAAATCCAGAACTGATCGGCTCATGATGGAGAACTACTTACACCTTCTACATAAATTGCACCGAAAGTTAAACCTCCTTCTCTTCACTAATTAGCTAATTGTTAGTTTCCCATATTATATGATAAAGAATACCACCTTTAACAATGCCATCTTTACTACAGCCAATACTACTCTCATCATCATCACCAGCACAGCCAACACCGATATCACCACCTTTATCATCACAACCTGCACAAGTACAACCACCAACATCGCCACAACTGTCCTCACCATCATTACCTGCACAACCAACACTGATACCACGACCTCTATCATCACCACCTGCACGAACACCAACACCACAACTATCCTCACCATCATCTCCACCACAGCCAACATTGATATCTCCACCTCAACTTCCACTGTCACCACCTCCATGAACATCACAACCAACATTGCCATCACTACCCTCCCCATCATCACCAGCACAGTCAACACTGATATCACCATCTCCAGCAATACCACCACCAACATCACCACAGCTGTCCTTACCATCATCACCAGCATAGCCAACACTGATATCACCACTTCCATAATCACCACCTAACCCAACACCACCAACAACATTGCCACAACTGTCCTCACCATCATCTTCAGCACAGCCAGCACGAGTATCACCACCTCAACTAACATCACCAACATAGCCACCACTACCCTCACCACCATCACCAGCACAGCCAACACTGATATCCCCACCTCTATCATCATCACCTGCATCCACACAGCCACCAACATTGCCACAACTGTAGTCACCATCATCTCCAGCATAGCCAATATAAATGTCACTACATCCATCATCACCACCTCCAACAAAACTACCATCACCAGCACAGCCAATATTGCCACCTCCATCGACACCACCTCCACCAGCATTAATAGCATCACCACCAACATCACCATCACAGTCCACATCGATCACCAACTCTATCTTTACCACCTACACCAACACCACCATAGGCACCATTACCTTCACTATCATAGCCTACAAAGCCAATGATGTCACCATTTCCATCAACACCATCACTAGTACCCTCACCATCATCACCAGCACAGCCAACACCAATTTTACTAGCTCTATCATTACCACCTTCACCATCACCACTGCCATTACCAAAACACTATTAGCATCACAGTCACTACTGACAACATCACCGCTACCTCAACCATAACCACTACAACAATCATTGTTACCACTGGCATCAACATAATGTACATTGCCACCATAACTACCAACAATAATGCCATTACCACCACAGCCATCTCCACCACCATCATCACTACCACCATTATAGGTGTGCAGTATCCATCAGTTGTAAGCTCTGCTGTTTGTGCCTCAGACTTCTCTGCCTTCCATTTCTGTTACAGGAACATTCTTCTTGCTGACAGACATATTAACTTCTAGTCAAGCTTGGAGCTCAGTGCCTCTGCCCTCTCTCCATTCTCTTGGTCACACTACCACTCTGGGAGCTGCCTTAATGTCTGGAGCTGTGGATTCGTATAAGGTTACAAAGGTATAAATATAAATGGTAAGTTGACAGATGGTGCAGAGGTGTGAGCTTACAAAAAAAGCTTTCAAAAAAGCTACAGTGTTTTTATTGGATGCCGTTGTCTAGATAACTAAAAATACATTTTAAAGTGGTTGCGAACAAAAAAAAAAACACCCAAATTACTGCTCTATTGTTATCAGTATTTGAAAGTCCAAGCAGCAGGCTGTGAACTAGGCAGCTCTTTCTCCCTCTCTCTCAGCAGAAAGTGTCAGCACCTTTTAGCAATCAGCTGCACAACTAATGTCTGTATCTCTGAGGTTCCTTTATCACCTATCAATCTACCGAAATACACTTTGGCGACCCAAACGCCCACAAACTACGGCGGGGCACGGGAGCGCATAGTTCCCTGCCACCGATCATCGCCTAGCAGGCCTGAAGCCTATGCAGTAGTAAAATCCCGGCACAGGCGGGCGTGATGACGTCATCGTGCCGCGCCTGTGTCCGGACGCAGCACACTGACGTGTGTGCGCAGTGCGCCTGCACTATCTACGGGTGAGTGCTGACTGGGACACAGGTAAGTATTAGCTTTTATTTTTTTTATGCCAACTTTGGGGGACATTACTGAAATTACTATATGGGGCAGTGTGGGGGAAATTACTATATGGGGGCAGTGTGGGGGAAATTACTATATGGGGGCAGTGTGGGGGAAATTACTATATGGGGCAGTGTGGGGGAAATTACTATATGGGGCAGTGTGGGGGAAATTACTATATGGGGCAGTGTGGGGGAAATTACTATATGGGGCAGTGTGGGGGAAATTACTATATGGGGCAGTGTGGGGGAAATTACTATATGGGGCAGTGTGGGGGAAATTACTATATGGGGCAGTGTGGAGGAAATTACTATATGGAGCAGTGTGGGGGAAATTACTATATGGAGCAGTGTGGGGGAAATTACTATATGGGGCAGTGTGGGGGAAATTACTATATGGGGCAGTGTGGGGGAAATTACTATATGGGGCAGTGTGGAGGAAATTACTATATGGGGCAGTGTGAGGGAAATTACTATATGGGGCAGTGTGGGGGAAATTACTATATGGGGCAGTGTGGGGGAAATTACTATATGGGGCAGTGTGGGGGAAATTACTATATGGGGCAGTGTGGGGGAAATTACTATATGGGGGCAGTGTGGGGGAAATTACTATATGGGGCAGTGTGGGGGAAATTACTATATGGGGCAGTGTGGGGGAAATTACTATATGGGGCAGTGTGGGGGAAATTAATATATGGGGGCAGTGTGGGGGAAATTACTATATGGGGGCAGTGTGGGGGAAATTACTATATGGGGGCAGTGTGGGGGAAATTACTATATGGGGCAGTGTGGGGGAAATTACTATATGGGGCAGTGTGGGGGAAATTACTATATGGGGCAGTGTGGGGGAAATTACTATATGGGGGCAGTGTGGGGGAAATTACTGCATGGGGCAGTGTGGGGGAAATTACTATATAGGAGCAGTGTAGGGGAAATTACTTTATGGGGCAGTGTGGGAGAAATTACTATATGGGGGCAGTGTGGGGGGAATTACTATATGGGGGCAGTGTGGGGGGAATTACTATATGGGGGCAGTGTGGGGGAAATGAATATATGGGGCAGTGTGGGGGAAATGAATATATGGGGCAGTGTGGGGGAAATTACTATATGGGGCAGTGTGGGGGGAAATTACTATATGTGGCAGTGTGGGGGGAAATTACTATATGTGGCAGTGTGGGGGAAATTACTATATGGGGGCAGTGTGGGGGAAATTACTATATGGGGCAGTGTGGGGGAAATTACTATATGGGGCAGTGTGGGGGAAATTACTATATGGGGCAGTGTGGGGGGAATTAATATATAGGGCAGTGTGGGGGAAATTAATATATGGGGCAGTGTGGGGGAAATTACTATATAGGGGCAGTGTGGGGGAAATTACTATATGGGGGCAGTGTGGGGGAAATTAATATATGGGGCAGTGTGGGGGAAATTACTATATAGGGGCAGTGTGGGGGAAATTACTATATAGGGGCAGTGTGGGGGAAATTACTTAATGAAGGGCAGTGTGGGGGAAATTACTATATAGGGGCAGTGTGGGGGAAATTACTATATAGGGGCAGTGTGGGGGAAATTACTATATAGGGGCAGTGTGGGGGAAATTACTATATGGGGCAATGTGGGGGAAATTACTATATGGGGGCAATGTGGGGGAAATAACTATATGGGGCAGTGTGGG
The DNA here is from genome assembly GCF_905171765.1 of Bufo bufo. NCBI lineage: Eukaryota > Metazoa > Chordata > Amphibia > Anura > Bufonidae > Bufo > Bufo bufo. The sequence goes on along the minus strand of NC_053392.1, from coordinate 608,524,929 downwards.
GAAAATTACTATATGGGGTCAGTGTGGGGGGAAATTACTATATGGAGGCAGTGTGGGGGAAATTACTATATGGGGCAGTGTGGGGGAAATTACTATGTGGGGCAGTGTGGGCGAAATAACTATATGGGGGCAGTGTGGGGGAAATTACTATATGGGGGCAGTGTGGGGGAAATTACTATATGGGGCAGTGTGGGGGAAATTACTATATGGGGCAGTGTGGAGGAAATTACTATATGGGGCAGTGTGGAGGAAATTACTATATGGGGCAGTGTGAGGGAAATTACTATATGGGGCAGTGTGGGGGAAATTACTATATGGGGCAGTGTGGGGGAAATTACTATATGGGGAAGTGTGCAGGAAATTACTATATGGGGCAGTGTGTGGGAAATTACTATATGGGGGCAGTGTGGGGGAAATTACTGTATGGGGCAGTGTGGGGGAAATTACTATATGGGGCAGTGTGGGGGAAATTACTATATGGGGCAGTGTGGAGGAAATTACTATATGGAGCAGTGTGGGGGAAATTACTATATGGAGCAGTGTGGGCAAAATAACTATATGGGGGCAGTGTGGGGGAAATTACTATATGGGGGCAGTGTGGGGGAAATTACTATATGGGGCAGTGTGGGGGAAATTACTATATGGGGCAGTGTGGAGGAAATTACTATATGGGGGCAGTGTGGGGGAAATTACTATATGGGGCAGTGTGGGGGAAATTACTATATGGGGCAGTGTGGGGGAAATTACTATATGGGGCAGTGTGGGGGAAATTACTATATGGGGCAGTGTGGGGGAAATTACTATATGGGGGCAGTGTGGGGGAAATTACTATATGGGGCAGTGTGGGGGAAATTACTATATGGGGCAGTGTGGGGGAAATTAATATATGGGGGCAGTGTGGGGGAAATTACTATATGGGGGCAGTGTGGGGGAAATTACTGTATGGGGGCAGTGTGGGGGAAATTACTATATGGGGCAGTGTGGGGGAAATTACTATATGGGGCAGTGTGGGGGAAATTACTATATGGGGCAGTGTGGGGGAAATTACTGCATGGGGCAGTGTGGGGGAAATTACTATATAGGAGCAGTGTAGGGGAAATTACTTTATGGGGCAGTGTGGGGGAAATTACTATATGGGGCAGTGTGGGAGAAATTACTATATGGGGGCAGTGTGGGGGGAATTACTATATGGGGGCAGTGTGGGGGAAATGAATATATGGGGCAGTGTGGGGGAAATGAATATATGGGGCAGTGTGGGGGAAATTACTATATGGGGCAGTGTGGGGGGAAATTACTATATGTGGCAGTGTGGGGGGAAATTACTATATGTGGCAGTGTGGGGGAAATTACTATATGGGGGCAGTGTGGGGGAAATTACTATATGGGGGCAGTGTGGGGGAAATTACTATATGGGGCAGTGTGGGGGAAATTACTATATGGGGGCAGTGTGGGGGAAATTACTATATGGGGCAGTGTGGGGGGAATTAATATATAGGGCAGTGTGGGGGAAATTAATATATGGGGCAGTGTGGGGGAAATTACTATATAGGGGCAGTGTGGGGGAAATTACTATATGGGGGCAGTGTGGGGGAAATTAATATATGGGGCAGTGTGGGGGAAATTACTATATAGGGGCAGTGTGGGGGAAATTACTATATAGGGGCAGTGTGGGGGAAATTACTTAATGAAGGGCAGTGTGGGGGAAATTACTATATAGGGGCAGTGTGGGGGAAATTACTATATAGGGGCAGTGTGGGGGAAATTACTATATGGGGCAATGTGGGGGAAATTACTATATGGGGGCAATGTGGGGGAAATAACTATATGGGGCAGTGTGGGGAAAATTACTATATGGGGTCAGTGTGGGGGGAAATTACTATATGGAGGCAGTGTGGGGGAAATTACTATATGGGGCAGTGTGGGGGAAATTACTATGTGGGGCAGTGTGGGCGAAATAACTATATGGGGGCAGTGTGGGGGAGATTACTATATGGGGGCAGTGTGGGCGAAATAACTATATGGGGGCAGTGTGGGGGAAATTACTATATGGGGGCAGTGTGGGGGAAATTACTATATGGGGCAGTGTGGGGGAAATTACTATATGGGGCAGTGTGGAGGAAATTACTATATGGGGCAGTGTGGAGGAAATTACTATATGGGGCAGTGTGAGGGAAATTACTATATGGGGCAGTGTGGGGGAAATTACTATATGGGGCAGTGTGGGGGAAATTACTATATGGGGAAGTGTGCAGGAAATTACTATATGGGGCAGTGTGTGGGAAATTACTATATGGGGGCAGTGTGGGGGAAATTACTGTATGGGGCAGTGTGGGGGGAATTACTATATGGGGGCAGTGTGGGAGAAATTACTATATGGAGCAGTGTGGGGGAAATTACTATATGGGGGCAGTGTGGGGGAAATTACTATATGGGGGCAGTGTGGGGGAAATTACTATATGGGGGCAGTGTGGGGGAAATTACTATATGGGGCAGTGTGGGGGAAATTACTATATGGGGCAGTGTGGGGGAAATTACTATATGGGGGCAGTGTGGGGGAAATTACTATATGGGGCAGTGTGGGGGAAATTACTATATGGGGCAGTGTGGGGGAAATTAATATATGGGGGTAGTGTGGGGGAAATTACTATATGGGGGCAGTGTGGGGGAAATTACTGTATGGGGGCAGTGTGGGGGAAATTACTATATGGGGCAGTGTGGGGGAAATTACTATATGGGGCAGTGTGGGGGAAATTACTATATGGGGCAGTGTGGGGGAAATTACTGCATGGGGCAGTGTGGGGGAAATTACTATATAGGAGCAGTGTAGGGGAAATTACTTTATGGGGCAGTGTGGGGGGAATTAATATATGGGGCAGTGTGGGGGAAATTAATATATGGGGCAGTGTGGGGGAAATTACTATATAGGGGCAGTGTGGGGGAAATTACTATATGGGGGCAGTGTGGGGGAAATTAATATATGGGGCAGTGTGGGGGAAATTACTATATAGGGGCAGTGTGGGGGAAATTACTATATGGGGCAGTGTGGGGGAAATTACTTAATGAAGGGCAGTGTGGGGGAAATTACTATGTGGGGGCAGTGTGGGGGAAATTACTATATAGGGGCAGTGTGGGGGAAATTACTATATAGGGGCAGTGTGGGGGAAATTACTATATGGGGCAATGTGGGGGAAATTACTATATGGGGGCAATGTGGGGGAAATTACTATATGGGGCAGTGTGGGGAAAATTACTATATGGGGTCAGTGTGGGGGGAAATTACTATATGGAGGCAGTGTGGGGGAAATTACTATATGGGGCAGTGTGGGGGAAATTACTATGTGGGGCAGTGTGGGCGAAATAACTATATGGGGGCAGTGTGGGGGAAATTACTATATGGGGGCAGTGTGGGCGAAATTACTATATGGGGCAGTGTGGGGGAAATTACTATATGGGGCAGTGTGGGGGAAATTACTATATGGGGGCAGTGTGGGGGAAATTACTATATGGGGGCAGTGTGGGCGAAATAACTATATGAGGGCAGTGTGGGGGAAATTACTATATGGGGGCAGTGTGGGGGAAATTACTATATGGGGGCAGTGTGGGGGACATTACTATATGGAGGCAGTGTGGCGGAAATTACTATATGGGGCAGTGTGGGGGAAATTACTATATGGGGCAGTATGGGGGAAATTACTATATGGAGGCACTACTGTGTGGGGGTACTGTGGGGGAAATTACTATAAGGGGCAGTGTGGGGGAAATTACTATATGGGGGCAGTGTGGGAGAAATTACTATATGGGGCAGTGTGGGGGAAATTACTATATGGGGCAGTGAGGGGGGAATTACTATATGGGGGCAGTGTGGGGAAATTACTGTATGGGGGAAATTACTACATGGGGCAGTGTGGGGGAAATTACTATATTGGGCAGTGTGGGGGAAATTACTATATGGGGCAGTGTGGGGGAAATTACTATATGGGGCATTGTGGGGGAAATTACTGTATGGGGGCAGTGTGGGGGGAAATTACTATATGGGGCAGTGTGGGGGAAATTACTATATGGGGCAGTGTGGGGGAAATTACTATATGGGGCAGTGTGGGGGGAATTACTATTAGGGGACATTATTTTTGGGGACACTATACAGGCATTATTACCTGGAGCACAATATAGGGTGTTATTATTACTGGGGGTCTCTAGGGGACATTATAATTGCTGTGGACACTATAGGGACCTTTGGGGTAATTTATCAAACTGGTGTAAAGTACAACTGGCTTAGTTGCCCATAGCAACAGATTTTACCTTTCATTTTTCACAGCTCCTTTGGAAAATGAAAGGTGGAATCTGATTGGTTGCTGTGGGCACCTAAGCCAGTTGTACTTTACACCAGTTTGATAAATGAACCCAATTATGAGAAATTTAACGTGTCTGTAACAAACTCTGTAGAGACGAGATGCGGCTGAAAGAATTTGTCATGGCGTTCTGGGTCAAACGGAGGAGAAGAGGAAAGAGAAGGTCTACATGACAGGAGATGTCCCTGGATGTAACAGGTATGTGGTGCTGTATTCCCCTATATGTAGAGCTGCTCACTACTGTGACCTGCGTCTCTTCTTCTCCTCCAAGTCTTTTTTTACCATAATCGTATGTATTTTAAATTTGGCAACAAAAATTTTAATTTGTCACCTGCAATCCTATGTAACAGCCCAGATAACAGTGATAACTTTCTGTGTGCAGATAATGTAGTAGATGTTCCATGCAGTCCTATGTAACACCCCACAATAGTTCACTGTGTTATGTGGGGTGTTACATAGGACTGCAGGTAAAATCTATGACATCTGTACTCAGAGAGTTATGAGATGGTGGGGGTCCGACTCCTGGCACCCCCACCAATCAGCTGTTTGAGGAGACCGCGATGTCCCAGTGAGCGCTGCAGCCTCTTTGCGCGTTACCAAGCACAGCGCTGTCCATTTGATAGCACTGCGCTCGATATTAAAGCTCAGCCCCAATAACTCAGATGGGACAGAGCTGCACCGAGACCATGTGAACGATGTCATATGGCCTAGGAAGAGACTGTGGAGCTTACGAAGCACCGCAGCCTCTTCATACAGAAAAAAACTAAAACTAAAATGGAGAAGGGGGGGCCCGAGTTGGGTAGAAAGCCCCGAGCCTATCATGCACTTAATCCGCCCCTGCTCGGTGGGTATATAAGATATGCAATAGGCTTGCTGCACACGTATCCCTCATTACTGTCATGGGTAAAAGGGGTGATTTATCAGAGTTGCAGAAGAAATGATTATTGGCTTTTGGGCCAAAGGTGGCGGTATTACTGCACCTGTTATGGTGCTGCTGGGGTCGCTGCACCTCTGCTAATGAAGTTTCATCAGCAGAAAAGGTTACAGTTTTCGCAGCACTATCAGAATTGGACCTCCGCTGATTGTTAAAGGGTTGCCTTCTCCGATGAATCTCATTTTCTGCTTCATGGAGCAGATGGGTGTTGGCGTGTCAGGGGAGAAACATCAGAGAACAAACACCCTACAAGCTGGTGGTGGCAGCGTTATGGTCTGGGAAGGTTTTCCTGGAATTTTCTGGGCCACTCATCCATGCGGAAGGCACTCTCAACCGATTTGGGTGCGAATCCATCCTCGCAGATCACGTACACCCATACATGCTGATTTTCTTCCCTGAGGCAGATTAGATCTTCCAGCAAGACATGCGACATGTCACACGGGCGGCTAGAAATGTCCAACATTGGTTGGAAGAAGATGACCAAGGGTTCCAAGTACTACCCTGGTCCCTAATTTCCCAGACTTGAACCCAATGGAGCATCTATAGGACCACCTTGATGGTCGTGTTCGCTCTACGGATCCTCGCCCGCGCCCCCTCCATCCGCTGTGGGATGCACTGCAGTCAGCATGGCTCCAGATCCCAGTGACAACCTCCAGGCCATCTAGCTGCTGTCCGTGCTGTACATGGCAGTTCCTCTGGCTGCTGGTCAGAATAATGTGATTACACTGTGTAACTGTATAACTGCACCAACAAACCAAACACAATCCTCAGTCACGTATACAGCAGCACACATGTAGCGTTTAACCCCTTAGTGACCACCCATACGTGTTTTTACGGCGGTCACTAAGGGGCCTTAGGCTGGACCACCTCTTTTTTACGGCGGCCCAGTCTAAGTGCTGCACGGGTCCCCCGTGCAGTGTGGAGCGGGGACCTAGCTCTCACATGAGAGCCGCGGCCCTGCTCTGACAGCCCGGACCGGCAGTAGTGCCAATCCAGGCTGTTTAACACTTTGCATGCCGCGGGCAATGGCGGCCGCCGCATGTAAAGCGGTGACAGAGGGAGCGGACTCCCTGTCTTTCATCGGCACCCCGCAAATGCGATCGCCGGGCAGGGCCGTCTTTGCCGCAGGGCAAAAGGGGCAGCTGCCCCGGGCCCAGTTGCTCCTGGGGGCCCAAGGGAGCTCCGTTTCCCGACTCCCATTCACTAGTGCCAGGGGCGTCGCTAGGTTAAAACATTCCTGGCCTGGGCCCCGGATGTTTTGTCCCAGGCCCCGAATGTCCTGCCTGCCTGCTAGATACAACTGTATTGCCGTACACAGAACGGCTGTCACAGCCAGACAGTTGAGAAGCTCTGACAGGAGCCTTTCAGATCCTCCTCCTTGAATTTCTTTGTTTTGGTTTAGTTCCTCATCTCGTTAGTCTATCTCAGCTGTCATGCTGTTGGACTGATTGCTGCCCTTTAAGTTCCTCCCCAGAATGCAGTAGTGTGCGGCTTATACAACTTCCTGGAGTGTGTGTGCATGCTGTTCCTTGTTCCCAGTCTACAGTCCCCAGTCGTCTGCAAGATAAGTTCTGTTTATGTATTTATGATTTTCTGTTTTCTGGATCCAGGTGACCCTGACTCCCTCTGTGTCTGTGTAGGGAGCCGGTGGTCGTGTCCCCTCACTATTGTAGGGTCTTCAGGTGTAAGATAGTCGAGGTACGTGGATATGCGCCCATCCACCTTTGGGGTGGTCGCATAGGCTGAGCAATAAGGGAGAGCGGCAGGTCTCTTGCAGGGGTCTCCCCTTTTGTTCCTTAGTTGTGGATCCAGTGAGTCATTGTTTATATTATTGTCTTGTTTCCTGTACACCATCCGTGACAACGGCAATACAATTGAATCTAATACACTGGGAAGAGGTGAAGGATCTGTGGTGACATCACAGGTCATGTGATCAGCAAAACAGGCTGTGATAGGATGACCTGGATGATGTCACCATCATGTGACCAGTGCAGGATTGGACCGGAGTGAAGAGGAGAAGGAGCCTAATGGTGATGTCTGTACATGAGGAGAGGTAAGTGAAGGGAGAGGCAGAGCAATGCTGGGAGTTGTAGTTATTTAACTAGGATGTATGTTAGGGCTGAAGGGAGGGATGTTATTGGCATGGAACTGTGTGCTTGAGGTGGCTGGGGGAGGGAGTGATGTTATTTACATGGGACTGTATGTTGAAAGTGGATGGTGGGGGGGAATGATGTTTATGTACATGGGACTTAATTTTTAGGCCACGTTCACACTTGGGTTTGGGGATCCGCTTGTGAGATCCGTTTCAAGGCTCTCACAAGCAGCCCCAAATGCATCAGTTTAACCCCAATGCATTCTGAATGGATGCGGATCCATTCAGAATGCATTCGTTCGGCTCCGTACGGCACCCCGTTCAATTTTGGAGGCGGACCCCAAAATGCTGCAAGCAGCGTTTTTGTGTCCACATGGCCTTGCGGAGCCAAACGGATCCGTCCTGACTTACAATGTAAGTAAATGGGGACGGATCCCTTTGCATTGACACAAATATGGTGCAATTGTAAACGGATCCGTCCCCCATTGACTTTCAATGTAAGTCAGGACGGATCCGTATTGGGATATAGAAATTCAAATCTAATACAAACGAATCGGTCCTGAACGGATGCATTAGTTTGTATTATCGGTGCGGATCCGGGGCGTAACTAAAGGCTCATGGGCTCTGGTGCAAGAGTTCAGCTTGGACCCCCTCCCCTCAGTGCTTTGTCTGTCTTATGTGGCACAAGGGTCTTTGGGCCCCTTCATGCTCCTGGGCCCGGTAGCGACTGCTACCTCTGCACCCCTATAGCTACACCCCTGGGGGGGGGGGCACAGCAAGCAGCAGGATAACACTGTGGGGACTCCAGGTTGGGGGATAATGATAGAATGTGAGGAAGCTAAGATGTCTGTGTGTCACACTCTGCAGAGACGAGGCGGCTGAGAGAAGTTGTCCAGACCGAGTGGAGAAGATGATGAGAGAGAAGATCTACATCGGAGGAGACGTCACCTGGAGGCTCTGGATGTGAGGATGTGACAGGTAAGTGCTGCTGTATAGCAAGTACAGCAAAGTGCGGGGGGGGGGAGGGGGGCGGGATCCAGGGGGCCCATGTAAATTCTTGCCCAGGGTCCAATCAATATTAAAGATGGCCCTGTCGCCGGGTGCCGATATGTTTGGAGGCTACCTGGCTTCCGATGTAGGCCCTGGTCCCGGCTGTAGTAATTTCCAGCAGGCTTCACCTCTCTGGCGCCGCCTGCTGGTCAATGTTAAAAAAGCATTGCTATTAAAATGCAATGCATTATAGGGCTAATGCATTGCATTTTAAAAGCAATCAAAATGCTGTCTGTTATGGTCCCCTTGTGGGACTATTAAGTGGTAAAAAAAAAAGAAAAAAAGAAAACACATTTATTAGATAAAAAAATTCCATTAAAAAAATGGCACTTTTTTTCCATTGAAAATAAGCTTTTCAGTTAAAAAAATAGCAAAAAAAAAAATCTCCCCCGTATATTTGGTATTGCCACGTCCGTAACAACCAGGACTACATAAACATCACATAAATTATCCTCTACGGTGAACGCCGTAAAAAATAAAAAAATAAAAATGACAGAATTGCTAATTTATTCTTAGTTGCCGCCGAAAAAACGTAATAACAAGTGATCAAAAAACGCCATTTACTCTAAAATGATACCAATGAAAAATACAAGTCGTCCCACAACAATCAAGCCCTCACGCAACTCCATAGAAGGAAAAATAAAAAACAGTTATGGGTCTTGGGAAGCGGCGATGTAAAAATATTTTTTTCTTTTAAACAAAAGGGTTTTGTTGCAAAAAAAGTTGTAAAACCTAAAATAAATTATATGTATTTGGTATCACTGTAATCGTATTGACCCAGAGAATAAAGATATTATGTTATTTATACCGAAAAATGAACGCCGTATTGCTGTTTTTCCCATCTCCCTCCCAGAAAGAGTTAATATAAGTTAATCAGAAATTTATGTGTACCCCAAAATGATGCCATTAAAAACTACAACTTGTCCTGCAAAAAACAAGCCCTTATAAAGCTATATAGATGGAAAAATGAAAAAGTTATAGATCTTGGAAGGCGACGATGAAAAATGGTAGAGAAACGCTTGGTCAGTAAGGCCCAAAACAGGCTGGTCACTAAGGGGTTAAGGCTTTGCCAATGCCACGTTCATCCTGCTAATGTCCATTCAAACCACAGATGGTCAACTGGGATGTTCCTGTCCACCGGAGGTGGTAAAGACATGTTATATCTGCCTCTACTACAGTAAATAACCCAGCGGTCTATACTCCTGGTTATACTATATCACCTTGTGTATGACATTATTATGTATTGTCCTGAAAAATCCTAGCTAAAGATCGCCACCTAGTGGCCAATACTGAGTATGACACTTTGTAGAAATATCGTAAAGATTACAATAAAGATCAGATTTCTTTCTCCAGAAGCTGTGCAGTATTTGTGCAGGGACTGTATCTGGCATTCACTTGAATGTAGATAAGCTGCAGTACCGGACATGGCCACATGGGTTGTGCTGTTTCTACAGGAAAAAATACAGACTTTTTTGTTCTAATCTCACACTATGACTTTATGGCATGGTACATATATAGGGGTGGTTCTGGTATATAAGTGGGTGTAGCCAAAATGTTCTTCTTTCCTGAGTTTGACTACAACTATATCTCCTCGGAGCCTACACCCACTTTTCTTCCCATTTTTCCAATTTTACTAGAAGTAATAAAAGTCAAAAAATGTAAAATGCCGTCCTCCAGAGTTTATCCACCCCCATTTCTCCCCATATTGGTCAGATTATCACCATTTTCAAGATTTCTGCTTTCTAACACTGAGTGGAACCCCATGATAAAATTAGTCTTGCAATAGATTGGATTTATTACAATGTTTCAGTACAATTTCAAGCAGAGCCCTTGTAGCACGCAGTGGATTTGCTGCTGGTGTAGGGTTCCCACCCCTGTCAATAGTAGATACAAAGACTCCAGCCGAAATTGTATAAAGTGCAATTTTCGTTTTATTTAGTACACAATGGTAGTTGCTACGGCGAGGTCAGTACAGTAATTGGCTGACAGAAAGCAGAGATTTTGATACAAGTGTATCAGAAAGAAGACAAATATACCTACGAAAGATTAACCTTTTATTTTGTGGGGTCTAGAAATGCAGTGTGAATATTGCCCTTAAAAATAAGCAAATATCGCCATCTAGTGGTCAATTTACAGTAAGCAATGGGCTTGTATTATAATCCGGTAAACACTGCAGATTTTGGAGGCTGAGTGACAAGCACTTGCAAAGTTGAGGTCCTGGGCTTTATATCTGACCATAGTTTGTTTGTTCTCCCCATGTATTTATGGGGTTCCTCTGGTATCATTATAACTAGGGTTGGGCGAACGTTCAGTAATAGTTCGGGTTCGGTGTTCAGCAAGTTAATGGCGCTTTCTGAAAGGCTGCAGAGCAGCCAATCAAGAAGCGTTTAACTCGTGTGCCCTTAGAAGCCATCACAGCCATGCCTACTATTGGCATGGCTGTGATTGGCCAGTGCAGCATGTGACCCAGCCTCTATATAAGCTGGAGTCACGTAGCGCCGCGCGTCACTCTGCTCTGATCAGTGTAGGGATAGGATGCTGCTGCTGCTGCTGTGAGGGAGAGAATAGGAAAGAATCAGTTATCAGAAGTGCTTGTTAACTCAGCGATCTACATAGATTTTGTTTTGTGGGTGCAGTGCACAATCTTTTTACCCTGCCCTGAGCCCAGTGACCCAGTAAAATAACTTTTATCCGTCTGTTAGTTAGGGCGTCGGCGGCCTTTTTATGCAAGTTCAGTGCACCAGCACAGCATATGCATATGTGCATTTCTGACAGTGAAATACAAGCTTGAAGTACTGCAATTTTATCTCAAGACACGGAGGCTCCTATTGCTTTAACCCTTGCTTTACTGTACCACACAGCAGCAAAGAAAAAAGGAACATAACTACCAAAATGAGGTGATAGCCCCTCCGCATAGTCCCAGTATATAGGGACCTCCCCCAACCAGATCTTCCTCTCTCTTTGCTGCTGCCACCTCAGCTAAGTGTTACTCTCATGCTTGTTCTGCAGGCTCTTGTGGCTTCTTTTGTCAAGTTAATTGCTTAATTTCTGTGGGAGTGCTTATTCTCTGCCATCTTAACTGACTTTTCCCTACATATGCTTAGGTAGTATTTACTGTTTTTCCTGAATCCTATCATTTTATATATATTTTTTTTTCTGCTTCCTGGGCTGTCCCCTGCTATACCACGCGGGGTATTCTACCTGGCTTTTATTTGATTCGTACCTCCCGGGTTTTTTTTCTTACAGGTGTTCGTTGCTCACTCACCCCGTCTCTTGGGCTGGCAGCGTCTGCTTCGGCGCCATTGCCTCTCCGGCGCTTCTCCTCCCTGTTCGGCTCTGTGCCCGAGATCTCGCGGATTTTCACGGGATCTTGGGCGCCATCTTAGTTCAACACCGTCCTCATTTGCCGCCATCTCTTCATACTTTGCGTCCGAAATCTCGCAAGATTTTGGACGCCATCTTTTCACCGCATCGGCCGCACCGCTGAGAGTGTATTCAGCGAGCGGCCCCTGCACTGCACAGTCGTATCTCCTCAGCTCCCGGTCCCTTCTTAGTGTGGGGTGACTAACCCCTGTTCGGAATACCCCATCATGTCCTCTGCGCCCCCCCATAGGCCCTCTACAACGGCTCTAGTGATGCAGGAATATCCTGCTCAGGAGACCAACCCCCCTCCTTCTAGGCAGGGGGTCATGCCTGCATCTGTGGGAATATTACCTGTCTCTTCTGAGGCACAGGCTCTGGCCCTTCAGCAGTCAATTTCCAACGCTATCATGACTGCCATGGGCTCCATGTCCTCGGTGCTGACACATTCCATATCCCAAGTGCTTATTGCCAACCCGTCCACTAGCCAGGGCTCCAATCCACCTCCTTTGCCGGTCCCAGATGCCTCCAGAATTAACAGTATTGATGGCCTTGTCCCATCCCATGACGGCGCGCCTAGGTCGCGCAAACGAGCCTGTCCGCGCCAGGCAAAACGTGCATGGAATTGGAAATTGGCTCGGTCGCAGCCCGAGGCTGATTCTGACTCATGTAGAGTCCGAGGAGGAGGCCTTGCTGGAATCTCCACGCGATTCCGAGGAGGAGGGTATGGATTTGGTAGCTGACCCGGTTGTGTCAGGTTCTGATGCCCCTCGGTCGCTATGGCCTAGTACTTCCAATTCGGCATCCACTTCGGCTTCACCCGTCCCCCTTATGGACCCAGCGGGTGAGCCTTTGTTTGATCCAGACTCCCTCCACCACCCTAGGTCCGCAGAATGGCTTCCGGCTACCCATGTGGCCAGTTATCTAGAGGCTATGGTCCGTAAGCCTCTTAGCAAAGAGACACGGAATAAGCTACGTGCCGAGTGCCCTCAACCGGCTATCCCGAATAAGGTCTGTGAGACGCCTGTGGTGGACCCTAAGATGGTCCAGTTTTTATCTAAATTGGGTTTTAGCCCCCGTAGAGGTCTGGATTCGGCCCTACGAGCCTGCCAAGACAAATTGCTGGATATCTTGGGGCCGCCAGCAAAAATCTTCGATCTGGCAGAGTCTGCCAAGACAGAAGGTCAACAGGTCGACCCGGAGAAAATCCGAGGTTGGGTCCAAAGAGCCATTTGCATGGCAGGAAATGCAAACACATCGCTTGCCATTGAGCGGCGCAAGGCCATTTTGATTAAAATAGAACCAAAACTAGCCAATATGGCCCTGACGTAATCGGGAAAGGAGGCCCAGGGGTTTCTCTTCGGAGACCCATTTATAAAAGACCTCGGGAAATTTGTAGGAACCTTCACCGCCCTAGATAAAGCGCAAGCGTCCATGCGCAGGGTCTTCCACGGTAGGGTTTCCTCCAGGGCCGGCAGTGCAAGGGGCCGTCTGTCCGGCCGGTCATCCTTTCAAACCCGGAGTTTGGGTCGAGGCTCCTCCTCCTAGTGGACTTCAGGTCAGGATCCAAGGCACCAGCCATCCTTCTTCCCATCCAGTGGTGTTCCAGGAAGAGCGAGAGCCTACAGAGGAACCCCGAATCTCAGGCGTCCCTTTGGTGAGTCTTCAACCTCATCCCCTTTCTTCAGCCAGTTGTCTAGGGGGCAGACTCCATCTTTTTTCTCATGTCTGGGCCACCATCACCACCGACCCCTAGGTTTTAGCCACTGTTCGGGGGTTTCACATAGACCTCGTGGATGTTCCTCTAGTCGTGCCCCCTCCACACCCCATCATTCCGTCACAATTGACACGATCCCGCATAGATGCGGAATTGGAGGCTTTATACCAAAAGGAGCTCGCGTTAGATTTCCGATGCCAGCGATTGGAGGTTAGACGTGATTGTGTTCTCCACCATCTCATCACATTGGGGGCCGTTCTCCATCGACCTTTTTGCGTCCCGCTGGAACATCCAGCTTCCCAGATATTTCAGTTGGAGGCTAGACCCAGCCGCGGAGGCGGTGGATGCTTTTCTTCAGCAGTGGTCCGGTGCCCTGATGTATGCCTTCCTGCCGTTCTCTCTGATTCCTTGAGTCCTGGCCAACGTCCATCACCAAGCATCAGAGCTCGCCCTAATATTACCCTTTTGGGGACCCAATCCTGGTTCCCACAACTGCTGGAGTTGCTGGTGGACAGGCCCCTCCTGCTTCCCAGCTACCCGGCACTTCTGCTAGGTCCCATGAACCAGCCACACCCGTTGGTTTTAGAGGGCTCCTTACGTCTTCTGGCATGCAGAGTATCAGGAGTTCCTGGAAGATCCCGGAGGTTTCGGAGACGGCTAGATTCCTTTTGGCGAGTGCGTGGGCCCCCGGCACCAGAAGGGCCTATCGGGCAGCCTGGCAGTCTTGGTCTCGTTGGTGCTTCCTTCGGGACCTGGATCCCACTACTACATCTGTGAATAATGTTATCCAATTCCTCACCTCTCTATATGAGGAAGGCAAGGCCTACCACACTATTAATGTCTTTAGGTCGGCCATATCATCCGGGCATAGGGGTTTTGAGAGCTGTACTGCGGGACGCCACCCGCTCGTGTGTCGGTTGCTTAGAGGTTCCCAGCCTCACTCGCCCTCCTTGACCTCGATCTTTACGATCTCTTGTGACATCTCCACGGTTCGGTCTTTCCTTTCGGCTCGGCCGGCTAATGATGTTTTGTCGCTTCGCCAATTGTCGGCCAATTTGGCTACCCTGTTTTGTCTTATCTCATGCAAGAGGGTTTCGGATGTCCGAGCTTTGGATTATGACGCCAGGTCCTTTACCCCTGAGGGGGTCACGTGTAACGGACCGTTTCCGCAGACAAGGGGTTAAAATCCGTTTAGGCGATATGCCCCTTTCTGAGAGACAGGCACAGCTACTGCAGAACACCCAACTCCCGAACTGGATACAAAATAGCACTCCAAACTGGAACCTCACGAATAGCTGCTGGCAGACGAACAGGAAAAGCATACAATCAGCTTACACTCCTGGCAATCAGTCTCTAACAGCATACAGTGGATCCCCTCAATAACGAGACAAGGCTCCGTGTTGAGGGTCAAGCAGTGGTCTGACTGTACTTCAAGTACAGCCTCTTTTATTCATAAACCACAAACATAGTACTGCCCACAGGGTTTTGAAATACAACCAATCAGTATATTACAACACATACAATGTAAGTACAGCAACCAATCGTTCACGCCCCCAGAGGACCAGAACGGAGACTGCGACACAGGACAGATACAACATATCCCCACAATGCATCATGGTTTCCTCCTCTCTGTCCCGGAGACAACCGAGGAGCAATCCAATTATCTCTCAGGACAAAGGGAAATCACCAATACACATGTGGGGACAACAGAACAGACATCACCATTTTAAACACACAATGGCACAATGGCACAATAGAAACACACCCAGCATATTCCTCCCAAGCTGACAAGTTACACTTATTATAAATTGTTACAACTTTGTGAGTTTACATTGTCCATACATATAACTTACATCAATTTAAACAGTATAACTTGGGGACAAACCTATCCAAAATTCACTTGAATAGGTTCAGGGCTTTAAAAGTTAGTATGGGCCATAATCCTGAGGCAAGAGGCTTTTAAACAGGCCTCTCCAAAACCCAGTGGCGAGGTTGGTTTCGCCACATCACGTTTAATATTTCCCACCATACTAAGACCAATATTAGTTTCCCATCGTCTTTGGTGCTCTGCCCAGTCGCGTGCTTGAAAGAGTATGAGTCCAGGACCCTTTCGTTGCGGTCCCCAACTTTTTCGCAATTGTTCATTTCTTTCCGTCGACCCTTTGCCCCAGTTACCAGTGTCACGCTGTCGCGATGGATTAAGTGGATTCTCTCCTTGTCGGGGATAGACACTTCAATTTTTACGGCACATTCTGTTCGTGGGGCATCCGCCACGTCGTTGGCAATGTCAGGGGCTCGTCTGGAGGATGTCTTGAAACTGGCGGACTGGTCACGCATTTCTACGTTTAGGGAGTTTTATTTCAGAAGGGATCCGCACATGTTCACCTCTATCATTAACTGGCTTTAAACTTGCAATAGGAGCCTCCGTGTCTTGAGATAAAATTTCAGGATTTTCCTAGTTTATGACGTAAAGTCATGATTTTCTGAAAGACACTAAGGCGAGTATTGACCCGACCAGTTCCCTCCCTCTCTCTTATGTCCGTTCTGAGGGCTAGTTATTTATTTGCTTATTATTTATTTATTACTGATTTGTACTATGCTTGCCTGTTACAGTGCTGATAAGGTATATGCCTCGGTCGCGTTTTCTCTGTACTATTACCTGTTTTTTATTTCCTCTTGTAGGCTGAGTCCATTAACCCCTAAGAAGAGGTTGTTTTCCATCCTACTCACGAAGCTCGTTGGTGTTGGCAGCCGGCCAGTTGTTTATCTTGCCGGATCGGTTCGGTTTTTCCAAGTTGGTTCGTCATCCATTGAAGTTGGTTCCTCCTCCAGTTGACGGCTGTTCCGGTTTCCGTTGATGAGGGTGTCAATTCGACAAAGAAAGAGGAAGATCTGGTTGGGGGAGGTCCCTTTATACTGGGACTATGGGGAGGGGCTATTACCTCATTTTGGTAGTTATGTTCCTTTTTTCTTTGCTGCTGTGTGGTACAGTAAAGGAAGGGTTAAAGCAATACTCGCCTCCGTGTCTTTCATAAAATCATTCAAAGAAAATCCCAGCAGTCGTGTCTTCAAGTATATGATGTTTTATTGCATCAAATCAAAAGATGTCCTCAATCCAGGACGTGTTTCGGCTAGCATGCCTTTATCAACAGGTACAGGTATACAAAATGACGAAGTATATATAATGGGATAACTCCTCCCCTTATGACATCATCACCAACTCCCCTCACCTGCACAGTGTATCAATCAGTATATCAAAGGCTTATACAACAGGGTTCATGTCTCAAACCATGTTTAAAAAAAAAAAATGTATATAATACTTCAGAAAAATCTATATATATCTACCACAAATCATATTTCATAATTCCTGGTGTATGAGATCCCTCAATGAATATTTGATGTCTGGAAAATAAAGGTTATATATAAATAACACAACATCAGATGTGCATAATCTCAGAAACATATGCAATTTTCCATCAATAACCCCTAGGGATAAAAATTGGTTAACAGTTTGCATGATTTTATCCTTAATACGAAACACTGGATCACCCGATAATTTTTCATAAGTATTTCCATCAGAAAGTTGGCGCATAACCTCTGCGACATATTTTACTCGATCCATCAGAACAATCGCACCGCCTTTATCCGCAGGCTTTAGGACAAGATCTTTCTCCTCCATCAATGATCGGATAGCCATTTTATCCTGCAGTGTCACATTATGCGAAAACCGTAATTCACCCCTCTTTATCGAATCCATCTGACTCTATATATCTTTATTAACTAAATGAACATAAGTCTCAATAGGGTGGTATACCTTAGGAGGCATATAATGGCTCTTAGGCCCCTTTCACACGAGCGAGTATTCCGCGCGGATGCGATGCGGGAGGTGAACGCATTGCACCCGCACTGAATCATGACCCATTCATTTCTATGGGGCTGTGCACACGAGCGGTGATTTTCACGCATCATTTGTGCGTTGCGTGAAAATCGCAGCATGCTCCTCTTTGTGCGTTTTTCACGCAACGCAGGCCCCATAGAAGTGAATGGGGTTGCGTGAAAATCGCAAGCATCCGCAAGCAAGTGCGGATGCGGTGCGATTTTCACGCATGGTTGCTAGGTGACAGTCTATAAACTGTATTATTTTCCCTTATAACATGGTTATAAGGGAAAATAATAGCATTCTGAATACAGAATGCATAGTAGGTGATCAATTGAGGGTTAAAAAAAAAAAAAAAAATTAACTCACCTTCTCCTCTTGTTCGCGTAGCTCCCGGTCTATTCTTTACTTCTCAAAAGATGAACTATCGGCTAGGACCTGTGGTGACGTCAGATCACATGCTCCAATCACATGGTCCATCACCACGGAGAAGGTGAGTTAATTTTTATTTATTTTTTTAACCCTCAATTGATCACCTACTATGCTATCTGTATTGAGAATGCTATTATTTTCCCTTATAACCATGTTATAAGGGAAAATAATAAAATCTACACAACACCTAACCCAAGCCCGAACTTCTGTGAAGAAGTTCGGGTTTGGGTACCAAACATGCGTGATTTTTCTCACGCGAGTGCAAAACGCATTACAATGTTTTGCACTCGTGCGGAAAAATCGCGGGTGTTCCCGCAATGCACCCGCACATTTTTCCGCAACGCCCGTGTGAAAGAGGCCTTAGTCTTCAGACCTAAGTCCGCTAGGCGTAGGCCAGAATGTCCCTCCTAACCTCATGCACACCATGCGATTTTTCATGAGATTCCACAAAATGTGCCTTAAGTCTTAATTTTCGGGAAAAAAATGATTCAAGTCAATATCAAACTGAAAAGAATCGAATGGAGTCGAAGGACTAAACGAAAGTCCGGTTTTCTATATTTTACCTAAGGTGCACGAGACCTTAGTGGACCCTCCGGGGTGACCTATTGTAGCCTCTGTAGGGTCAATATTATCACCCCTGGCAATTGTGCTAGAAAAGGCATTGACTCCCTTAATCAAGGATACTAAATCTTTTTTGTCCAATACGCAACATTTTCTTAACACAATTGCCAGTTTAGAATCGGTCCCCTCTGATAGTCTCTTGGTAACTATAGACGTGGTTAGTTTATATACTTCTATTGACCATGTAACTGGCATGGAAGCAGTTAGATCATTGTTAGGTAGTAGTAAGTATACTCAGGAAGAACATGAATTTTTTCTGCATTTATTAAAGCTTGTGTTATATGAAAATTACTTTATGTTTGAGGACGACTACTACCTTCAGCGACGAGGGACCGCGATGGGGTCGAATGTGGCCCCGCCCTATGCAAATGCATATATGTCACAATTTGAGGATCTACACTCACCTAAAGAATTATTAGGAACACCTGTTCTATTTCTCATTAATGCAATTATCTAGTCAACCAATAACATGGCAGTTGCTTCAATGCATTTAGGGGGGTGGTCCTGGTCAAGACAATCTCCTGAACTCCAAACTGAATGTCAGAATGGGAAAGAAATGTGATTTAAGCAATTTTGAGCGTGGCATGGTTGTTGGTGGCAGACGGGCCGGTCTGAGTATTTCACAATCTGCTCAGTTACTGGGATTTTCACGCACAACCATTTCTAGGGTTTACAAAGAATGGTGTGAAAAGGGAAAAACATCCAGTATGCGGCAGTCCTGTGGGCAAAAATGCCTTGTGGATGCTAGAGGTCAGAGGAGAATGGGCCGACTGATTCAAGCTGATAGAAGAGCAACGTTGACTGAAATAACCACTCGTTACAACCGAGGTCTGCAGCAAAGCATTTGTGAAGCCACAACACGCACAACCTTGAGGCGGATGGGCTACAACAGCAGAAGACCCCACCGGGTACCACTCATCTCCACTACAAATAGGAAAAAGAGGCTACAATTTGCACGAGCTCACCAAAATTGGACTGTTGAAGACTGGAAAAATGTTGCCTGGTCTGATGAGTCTCGATTTCTGTTGAGACATTCAAATAGTAGAGTCCGAATTTGGCGTAAACAGAATGAGAACATGTATCCATCCTCTGATGGCTACTTCCAGCAGGATAATGCACCATGTCACAAAGCTCCAATCATTTCAAATTGGTTTCTTGAACATGACAATGAGTTCACTGTACTAAAATGGCCCCCACAGTCACCAGATCTCAACCCAATAGAGCATCTTTGGGATGTGGTGGAACGGGAGCTTCGTGCCCTGGATGTGCATCCCTCAAATCTCCATCAACTGCAAGATGCTATCCTATCAATATGGGCCAACATTTCTAAAGAATGCTATCAGCACCTTGTGGAATCAATGCCACGTAGAATTAAGGCAGTTCTGAAGGCAAAAGGGGGTCCAACACCGTATTAGTATGGGGGCACTAATAATTCTTTAGGTGAGTGTATATGTATATAATACCAGTTGGTATCTAAATAATGTCCTCGTTTGGAAGAGATTTATTGATGACATCTTTTGCATATGGGCGGGGTCGCAGGAGACCCTGTTGTTCTTCCTTGACCACTTGAACCATGCACATGAAGGGTTAAAATTCACATTAGTCTATGACAACCATAAGGTGAGCTTTCTTGATACAATGGTAGAAAAGGATCAATGCGGTATGCTATCCACAGATTTGTTTAGAAAGGATACTGATAGGAACAGCATTCTTCATTTCTCAAGCTCTCACCCACCAGCATTAAAGAGAGCTATCCCGAAATCCCAGCATCAGCGAGTACAGCGAATTGTGTCTGATCCTGACAGGCAGCTTATCAGGATTAATGAGACGACTCATAGATTTGAACAAAGGGGTTATCCCCATTCAATTCTGAGCCAAACTAGAAGAGAACTCACTAATCCTGATAAATCAGCTAAAACTAAATTATCTAGAGTGGCACTTGTGCATAAGTTTCATCCCTATAACCAGAAATTGGATAATATCATCCCTAGACACTGGCACTTGTTGGAGAAGGCTTATTCTACCATAGAAGAATTTAAAAACCCTCCCTTGATATGTAACAAGAAAAATCCTAGTTATAGGGATAAACTGGTACACTCTGATATTGGGAGCACAAAAAAGACGTTAAAACAAATGATGTTAGCGACTCAACGTAAGGGCACGTTCCCATGTTTACACTGTTCTCAATGTTCCCATATAATTAGAGGTTCTACATTTTATCATCCACATAGTGGGCGACCCTTTGCAATTGAATCCACCAATGTGATTTATTTAATAAAATGTCCCTGTGGCTTATTATACATTGGAGAGACCACTCAAACGATTAGGGATCGTATTGGGAAACATAAATCTACTATTCGCACTAAGAATTTGATGCTACCTATCCCATTTCATTTTGACCAGTGCAAACATGGGATTTCTCAATTGAGGTTCCAGGTACTGGAACAGGTTAAAAGACCTAGGAGAGGAGGGGATTTGAAGAAGCTGCTATTACGTAGAGAGCAGGGGCGAACACAGACAGCAGAGGACCCCTGTGCAAAGTATGTACCTGGGCCACCCCCCCCCCCCCCAAAAAAAAAAAAAAACCCTTACAGATATAAATATATACGTGCAAAATAAAAAAAAATATTGATAATATGGGTCAATATGTTTATATATTTTTTTCATACTTGGTCACGCCTCTAACTCCTCCCAAGGCCAGCACATAGTAGTAACGCCCACACTATGCCCCCTTCACAGCACTTATGCCCAGATATGTGCCACCTTTCACAGTAGTTATGCCCAGATATGTGCCCCTTCACAGTACTTATATCCAGATATCTGCCCCTTCACAGCAGTTATGCCCAGATATGTGCCCCTCACAGTAGTTATGCCCAGATATGTGCCCCTCACAGTAGTTATACCAGATATGTGCCCCTTCACAGTAGTTATACCAGATATGTGCCCCTCACAGTAGTTATGCCCAGATATGTGCCCCTTCACAGTAGTTATACCAGATATGTGCCCCTTCACAGTAGCTATGCCAGATCTGTGCCCCTCAAAGTACTTATATCTAGATATGTGCCCCTTCACAGTACTTATATCCAGATATCTGCCCCTTCACAGCAGTTATGACCAGATATGTGCCCCTTCACAGTACTTATATCTAGATATGTGCCCCCTAGGGGTGGAAAAGAAAGCAGATATGTGCCCCCCCCTTCCCCTAGCCCCCCGCAACCACACATACAGAAATAAACATAGGCCATAGGCAAAGATTGATACATAGTCACGTGTGACAGCAGAAGGCACACCAGATTGTCAGCTCCTCCCGATCCTTCAGGGGGAGGAAGGGGTGATCAAGGGCATCAAAGATGGTGGAGACCGTTCAGATCCTGTGGTCCATATTAATGCCCCCTTAATGCCCTCACACAGTAATTATTGCCCATTTGTGCCAGCACACAGTAGTAATACCCACATTGTGCCCTGTCACAGTAGTTATGCCAGATATGTGCCCCTCACAGTACTATGCCCTGATATGTGCCCCCTCACACAGACCCATTGAAATGAATGGGTCTGGATTCAGTCTGGATGATAGGCATTTGCTGCACACATCGCATCCAGTAGGAAAATTCGCTATTGAAAGATGATTTAATCGGACATCACCCGTGGAGGGACACCGGTGGATGCCATCTGCCGACACCAGACAAAGCAACCATGCGACGCTCAGCAAGTATCGTACGTGGACCCTTCTGATTTGATAAATGTTGGGTGTCGGAAATGTTTTTGCCCTTTCTCCGTGTCTGATCAGAAGAACCTGAGGGGGTCATTTATTATACCGAAATACACCTATATTTCAGGTGCAGTCGCCGCAATCTGCGACTTTGCCCCGCTCACGCCATGTCTAAATGAGTAGACATGGAAGGGGGGGGGGGGGCGACAGGTCCGTCTCATTCACCATTTTCTACGCCGGGTTTAGGGGTAGAAAATAATCTACATCTAGAACTGGGACATCTATAACATGTAGAACTGGCGGAGGATCCACCAAGGGTTATGAGGAGGCCGGCCACAGATATAGGGGTTATTAAGATCGGGGTCTAAAACGCTGGTCTTAATAAATGACCCCCTGAGTGTCTGAGCAACACTTTTAACCAATTTACACGACACGAACCATATGCATTTTGTGATCTGCAAATTACGGATGACGTCCATGTGCCATCTACGGTAACTTTTTTTTGCAGACCCATTAACGAGCCTGCATGTTGGGGACCAGTATAGGACATGTCACATTTTCTATCCTTTGGGGAACAGACATACGGATGCAGAAAGCAAATTACTTCTATGTGCTTTCCATATCCGTATGTCCGTTCTGCACAAAACAGAAAATGTGACACGTCCTTTACTTCTCTACAAAATGCGGACTGCAGAGCCATTTAAGTCAATGGGTCTGCAAAAATATGCGGATCGCACATGGACGACATCCATATCTTGCCGATCCACGGACCGCAAAATACATGAGTGTGGGCCAGGGCCAGTCACAGGAGGGCCAGAGGGGGGCAGGGGTGATGGGTGGAGTAAAAAAAATAACATACCAAGTGTCAAGTTCAGTGTCTGGCAGGGACAGTGGGCACAGGGGCCACCTCCAGTTCTTACTCACTTTCTCCTGAGTTGCTGGTTTGCTGCAGGCCTCACACATTAAGCACCAACTCTGAGGTGCAGAAAAGCTAGGAGAGGACCAGATGTGGGTGAAGCTACCGATGGGGGGCGGAGCTACCGCCATCACTAGACGGGGGCGGAGCTACCACCATCACTAGACGGGGCGGAGCTACCGCCATCACTAGACGGGGCGGAGCTACCGTCATCACTAGATGGGGGCGGAGCTACCACCATCACTAGACGGGACGGAGCTACCGCCATCACTAGATGGGGCGGAGCTACCGTCATCACTAGACGGGGCGGAGCTACCGACACAGTGAAGTGGCTCAGCAGCACAGGCGTGCCACAGGAGGCAGGGCGATCACAGGTACAGCTCAGGACGGGCTGCCCAGGCCCTGCTACCCAGAGTTGTGGACGGCACAGCACGTCCTCAGACTCAAGACAGTGAGCCGCAGATTGCCAGGGGGCCCCTTCTACATGCTGGATGGAGTTATGAATGGTGAAACTGGGAGCGGGCGGCTCTCTGCTTTACCATTAGAATAATCAGCTGTCTGTGCGTCCTGTGGAGGGCCCCCTCCCCTGCTGGGCCCCTGTGCAGCTGAACCGGCTGCACAGGCGGTGTGTCCGCCCCTGGTAGAGAGGCGTACTGGATCCATATGTTGGATACTCTACACCCTAAAGGCCTTAACAGAGATTATGAGATTATGCACATCTGATGTTGTGTTATTTATATATAACCTTTATTTTTCAGACATCAAAGATTCGTTGAGGGATCTCATACACCAGGAATTATTAAATATGATTTGTGGTAGATATATATAGATTTTTTGAAGTATTATATACATATATATTTTTTGAGACATGAACCCTGTTGTATAAGCCTTTGATATACTGATTGATACACTTGTGTTTGTTACTTACCCCTCCCATCACCTGTGCAGGTGAGGGGAGTTGGTGATGATGTCATAAGGGGAGGAGTTATCCCATTATATATACTTGGTCATTTTGTATACCTGTACCTGTTGATAAAGGCATGCTAGCCGAAACACGTCCTAGATTGAGGACATCTTTTGATTTGATGCAATAAAACATCATATACTTGAAGACACGACTGCTGGGATTTTCTTTGAATATTCGTGGTGACCCCTTCTTATCCCGTGCAGCGTGCAACACAGAGTGAGTGTCGGCTGTTTTTCCTGTGTTTCATAAAATCATGACTTTACGTCATAAACTAGGAAAATCATGCAATTATATTCTGGGTTTAAAAAAACACCCATTATTTGCAAGACCCTACATTTGGGGCCTTTGCTGCATTTGTCACAGTCAATACAACCAGTCAATACTGCAGTTACATTGTTCGTTGACAAATTAACATTTTTTGGGGCCTTGAAGTAATTGTAAAAAATTAGCCTGTCACACTGTTGTGTGACCTCAAGAAATGTTTCCTCTTTATGACACCGGCACAGCCTCACTGTCAGTGAACTTAATTGTTGACTATTGGCGGTTACATTGTCGCCTGACATAAACCATCTGTTAGTTTGGTGGGTGAACGCAAAGAATAAGGAGAGCGTTAAATAAGGGACGTGGCCCCGGTCGTGGTGCTGCTGGTGGAGCTCCTGTTGCAGGGAGAGGACGTGGTCTATCTGTGCCAGCTACACGCACAAGTGAAACCCCTTCCTCAGGTGCGAGTAGGCGGTATTTGGTCGGGACGAATGCGGCTCTACGAATGGTGAGGCCTGAACAAGTACAGGCGATAGTAGATTGGGTTGCTGACAGTGGATCCAGTTCCTTCACATTGTCTCCCACCCAGTCTCCTGCTGAAAGACCACAGTTGGCACCTGCAGCCGATGTCCATCAGTCTTTCACCTCACCCCCTTGCAAATCAGCCAAGCAGTCATGTGTAGTGTACGGGGACTGTAATACCCGTCACTACCAAAGTGTCACTTGGGGTGCTGTCATCCCTCCTTAGTTATGGGGAAGTTGGTATATGTCATTTTTATAAAATGTCATGTAATGCAATGCTATGTGTTTCCCTGTTACTATGACACTTGCATGTACAGGCCTGCTAGGGGTGTCATTCCAACTTCTAGTCACTAGAGGGAGCTAGGGAGCCCTAGTCTATATAAGGCCCAGTCAGGGAAGGGAAAAGGGAGACGGAGTCTAGTGTCTGTAATCTACAGTTGGAGATTAGACAATGTCAGAGACAAGTCCAGGCCTGAAGCCTGCTGTCCAGGAGAAGATTCCCTCCTGAATTCCCATATGCAGAAACAGGAATATCTTAGATAAAGAGCCTGAGGAAGCAGCTGAGAGAGACAGAGGCAAAACGCAGAGAAGCAAGAGGTACTCAAAATAACAGAGGAGGTACTTTCTAAAGCTATAGCCAAGGATATAAAGCCAGAACTAGGTTATTGGGCCTTGGTGAAGAATTGCTATATTCCAGGATCAGACAGAAATAGAGTGCAAGCTCCTGTACTGCAAGTCCTGTGTTCAACACTCTGTAATCACCTTGCTAAATCTGTAATTGCCTGCATCAACCGTATTGCAAAATCGACTGTATGCCAAGGAACTGCGATTCCAATATTGTCTCTGCATGAAAACGACTAAAGTTGGAGTTCTGTTTTAATACCACGTGTTCCTCAATTTATTCCTGCTATCCGCAAACGGCGTGCCACCGTTTAATTGGCACTGGCGTCACGAACAATTTCTTACCATCACCTGCCTATGCAGAGAGTCAGCCGTCTCAGGTTAGTGTCATTGCACTACTACACCCAGAAACTCTATTACACACAACTTGAGTACGCTGCACCTCTCTTTTGGCGTCACGAACAGGATTCGCACGCTTTATAGTGCAAGAAGCGTGAACTTTGTGCCTTATACAGTTGCCCTGTGACCAAAGTGACAAATTACCTGTTTATTTAAAGTGGACTTTGTGGACTGAAAATCCTACCCAAAGTGTGCCTAAAACCTCCAAAAAGCGCTGTGCAGTGTTGCGCTATCAAGAGGAAAGAAAACGCCACATTGGAGTGTGGTTTTGTGGACTTTTTACAATCCTGCTTGCTGTCAGTGAATAGACAGCGTTTATACCCAAAGATGGCTGCTGGGCTTGCTGAATTTACTGCTGCGTCACCTTCATCCCGAAAAGGCGGGAAAAATTGGCGCCTTTCCGAGAAAAGAGCGGGAAGGAGTTCAAGGTCAGGCGCCACTGCTTATCTGGACATTTGCATGTCTGCCAGCATGGACACCGCCTTCCATATACTGGAATACCTGGGGGCGGCCTCCCAGTGCAGTGGGAAGAGCTGGCTGCTGTAATTGACGCGACCCTATCGCTCTCCTCAGAAGGATCGAGCATGTTGGAAAGTGAGCATCATTGTGCTGCAATGTCTACGCCTAAAATACCGCAAGTGCCTGATGTTGGTGTAGAGCCAGAGGAGGCTCCACCGGCCTACTCTCCGGGACCAGAGACACCCGCCTGCCGCCCAAGGGAGAAAGAACCAGAGCCCTACTATGGCTCGTGGAGAGACTTTTTTCAGCCCTCGTTCAAGTGGTCATCACTTATGGCGGAGATCCGGGAGGCCGCTATAAAGCGGAATACGAAGACCAAAATCGTTTATGAAGAATTGACTAAAACAATCCATGAAAAGCATGCTAACACCCAACCCCGCCTGGAAAGGAGAAAGGGAGTGGTGCTGTCATTCGACAAAACCCGTGGCTACGGGTTCATCCAGGACTATCTAACTGGCAGAGACCTCTATGTGAATCGAAGGTCTGTCAAAAGAGACTACCTCCCTTCTTATCAGCACAGCCTCCGTGAGGGAGAGGAAGTGGAGTACACCCCTGCCGAGAGCCTGCGAGGCCCTTATGCCACTGCCGTGACCCGTCCCAAACGAGCACCTGAGGACTGGGAGGCAGAAGAAGGAGAAGACTACTCTGGTTGCGAGCGGGAACCTGAACGCTCTCCAGAGCCGGCCCATCACGCCTTTCAGGAGCGGAGCTCCTTCATTGGGCCTAACGTCTTCTGGCAGCCAACCGTGTTGGAGAAATGGGTGAGCCCCTATCCTTCCCCCGAGCTGCCTCGTCGGGAGAAGACCATACAAGATATGGAAAACTTGAAAGGACTTCATGCTACCTTGGAGAACATCCGGAGGGGTCGGAGACCAGACGCATCGCCAGAACCTGCAGAGGCCGAGTCCGCGCCATCGGTGACTGTACCTGCGCCGGCGGCGCCAGCAGATGACAGCGACTCCGACACAGAGAGCATCAGTGAGCAGATTGTCCGGCTGGAGGAGAAGTTGCGGGAGCTGCGCAAGATCGCGACCGCTAGGATCCAGACGCCGCCAAAGAAGGACGAGGTAAGGGTGCCTGTCACCACCCGTAGACCACCTTCTGCTGCCACCGCTCCGTCAGTGCCCCAAAGGAGACCCTCGGTTGCTGTGAATAGCCGCGCCGAGCCCACCGGACCGCTTGAGGCGGCGGTAACCACGCCATTCCATCCCACAATCCTTATGCCGGGACCAGTACGGTCCACCCAAGGGTTTACCCCTAGGCCCATGGGGCCAATACCTATTAGGGGCCCCTTCACCCTACAGCTGCCCCCCAATACAGTTATGTGGGCCCATCCTCCTGTAGAGGACTACTACAGGCCGTACTTGCCAGCAGAGCCAAGTGGTTATGATATGCCACTGTGAATCAGCCTGCTAGGCCTTTGATTTATTTCACTGCAGAAGTTTGATGTTAACCCTTCCAGGACAGGAGTCCTATGTTTCCTGGTCCTTTGTTGCGGCTGCCAGTTTGTCCACGGCTCAGTGGTAGGTGTTGACCACTGAAATCACAAAGTCAGCAAGGCCACGTTTGTTTCCAGGACCTCCTGCCTGCTTTTGCTACCCCACGCCAAGTTGTGCCTGTTCCTTTAGTTGCACCTTTTACCCTTCACCCCCTTTTCAGGTTGATCAGGGGTCTTACAGCACTTGTCTTTGCTGTCCTTTTATTGTGCAACTTCATACTAAGGAACCGTGCCCGGAGACAGACTCAAAAGAACCTGAGCCTCTGAGATTTTTGCTCTTTTAAAGGAAATGTGCCCAGAGATGGACTCCACCGCATGAGAGCCTCTGTGATTTAATAGAAAAATAGCCTGGGTACGGACTCATGTTTGTTCTTTGAGCCTCCAAGAACTTTTATACTGTTTTATCTATTTTGCTGTTCTATCATGGACTTATTCATTGTCATGGACTATCCTGGTCATAATGTTACGCTGTGCCAGGTCAGCGCCCCCGTTCCATTCACTATCCTGAAGAGAAGAGAACGACGCCCCTTGTCACTACCCTTCATCTTTGCCAATTGGACCTGATATGAATGTAAATGCAGATGAATTACATGTATGTATGCCTGCATGTCTCTTTTTTCTGTTTCAGGTAGAGATTCCAGTTGGGCGACCCATGATGGAGTACGAGGTCATACTCAGCTTAAAGCAGTGGGGTATGTAGTGTACGGGGACTGTAATACCCGTCACTACCAAAGTGTCACTTGGTGTGCTGTCGTCCCTCCTAATTATGGGGAAGTTGATATATGTCAGTTTTATAAAATGTCATGTAATGTAATGTTATGTATTTCCCTGTTACTGTGAAACTTGCATGTACAGGCCTGCTAGGGGTGTCATTCCAACTTCTAGTCACTAGAGGGAGCTAGGGAGCCCTAGTCTATATAAGGCCCAGTCAGGGAAGGGAAAGAGAGACGGAGTCTAGTGTCTGTAATCTACAGTTGGAGATTAGACAATGTCAGAGACAAGTCCAGGCCTGAAGCCTGCTGTCCAGGAGAAGGTTCCCTAATGAATTCCCATATGCAGAAACAGGAATATCTTAGATAAAGAGCCTGAGGAAGCAGAGAGAGACAGAGGCAAACTGCAGAGAAGCAAGAGGTACTAAAAATAACAGAGGCGGTACTTTCTAAAGCTATAGCCAAGGATATAAAGCCAGAACTAGGTTATTGGGCCTTGGTGAAGAATTGCTATATTCCAGGATCAGACAGAAATAGAGTGCAAGCTCCTGTACTGCAAGTCCTGTGGTCAACACTCTGTAATCACCTTGCTAAATCTGTATTGCCTGCATCAACCGTATTGCAAAATCGACTGTATGCCAAGGAACTGCGATTCCAATATTGTCTCTGCATGAAAACTACTAAAGTTGGAGTTCTGTTTTAATACCACGTGTTCCTCAATTTATTCCTGCTATCCGCAAACGGCGTGCCACCGTTTAATTGGCACTGGCGTCACGAACAATTTCTTACCATCACCTGCCTATGCAGAGAGTCGACCGTCTCAGGTTAGTGTCATTGCACTACTACACCCAGAAACTCTATTACACACAACTTGAGTACGCTGCACATGCAGCAGTCTCTTCTGCTTTTTGATGACTCTGTTAGCAGTGTTTCCCAGGGCCATCCACCTAGCCCTGCCCCAGAAGTGGAAGAGATTGAGTGCACCGATGCCCAACCACTTATCTTTCAAGATGAGTACATGGGAGGACCACCGCAGCACGTTTCGGATGATGACGAAACACAGGTGCCAATTGCTGGGGCTTTCTGCAGTGTGCAGACCGACAAGGAAGGCAGGGGTGAAGACTGGGTGGAAGATGATGTAGAGGACGATGAGATCCTCGACCCCACATGAAATCAAGGTCATACAAGTGACCTGTGTAGTTCGGAGGAAGAGGCGGTGGTTGCACAGAGCGACCAGCACAGCAGAAGAGGGAGCAGGGTGCAAAAGCGGAGCGGCCGTCCTCTAGACAGTACGCCTCCTACTGCCCACCGCAGCAAGGGACCGAGCACACCAAAGCCAGCTCCAAGGAGTTCCCTGGCGTGGCAGTTCTTCACACAATGTGCTGACGACAAGACACGAGTGGTTTGCACGCTGTGCAATCAGAGCCTGAAGCGAGGCATAAACGTTCTCAACCTGAGCACAACCTGCATGACCAGGCATTTAAGTGCAAAGCACGAGCTGCAGTGGAGTAGACACCTCAAAATCAAGAAAGGTCTCTGGCTCCTCCTGCTTCCTCTTCTGCTGCAGTCTCGGCCTCTTTATCCACCTCTGGAGTGACAGTGCCACCTGCCACCCCACAAACAGAGGATCTGCCAGCAATGCCACCATCTGGGTCACCAAGCATCTCCACAATGTCACACGGAAGCGTTCAGCTCTCCATATCCCAAATGCTGGAGAGGAAGAGGAAGTACCCCCCCTACCCACCCACGATCCCTAGCCCTGAATGCCAGCATTTCTAAATTACTTGCCTTTAAAATGCTGTCATTCCGTCTGGTGGAGACGGATAGTTTTAAAGGCCTTATGGCGGTGGCTGTCCCACAGTACGTCGTGCCCAGCCGCCACTACTTTTCAAGGCGAGCCATCCCTTCCCTGCACAACCAAGTAGGGGACAAAATCAGGTGTGCACTGCGCAACGCCATCTGTGGCAAGGTGCACCTGACTACGATTACGTGGACCAGTAAGCACGGTCAGGGGCGTTATATCTCCATAACAGCACACTGGGTAAATGCAGAGGCGGCTGGGCCTGAGGCGGATAGCAGTTTGGCGCATGTCCTTCCACCACCGAGGATTGCAGGGCGCTTCAGTTTGCCTCCTGTTGCTTCCTCCTCCTATTCCGCTTCCTCGTCCTCTACCGGCTCCTCATCCGGTCAGCGTAACACCTTCACCACCAACTTCAGCACAGCCAGGGGTAAACGACAGCAGGCAGTTTTAAAACTCATATGTTTGGGGGACAGGCCCCACACCGCACAGGAGTTGTGGCGGGGTATAGAACAACAGACAAATGAGTGGTTTGTGCCAGTCAGCCTCAAGCCCGGCCTGGTGGTGTGCGATAATGGGCGAAATCTCATAGCAGCTCTGGACCTAGCCGGTTTGACGCACATCCCTTGCCTGGGGCATGTGCTGAATTTGGTGGTGCAGAGGTTCCTGAAAAATTACCCCAACATGTCAGAGCTGCTGCATAAAGTGCGGGCCGTCTGTTCGCGCTTCCGGCGTTCACATCCTGCCGCTGCTCGCCTGTCAGCGCTGCAGCGTAACTTCGGCCTTCCTGCTCACCGCCTCATATGCGACGTGCCCACCAGGTGGAACTCCACCTTGCACATGCTGGACAGACTGTGCGAGCAGCAGCAGGCCATAGTGGAGTTTCAGATGCAGCATGCACGGGTGAGTCGCTCGGCGGAACAGCACCACTTCACCACCAATGACTGGGCCTCCATGCGAGACCTGTGTTCCTTGTTGCGCTGTTTCGAGTACTCCACCAACATGGCCAGTGCCAATAACGCCGTTCTCAGCGTTACTATCCCACTTCTATGCCTCCTTAAAAAAAAACCGCTTCAGGCGATGATGGAAGAGGATGTGGCACAGGAGGAGGAGGAGGAGGAAGAGGGATCATTTCGTAGGGTTTCAGGCCAGTCATTCACAAGTGGCTCCGAGGGTGGGTTCCTGCACCCACAAACGCCAGGTACACAATTGTCCAGCCAGGGCACAGTTCTGGAGGATGAGGAGGTGGAGGATGAGGAGATGCAGGAGGAGGAACCATGTTCACAGCAGGGTGGCACCCAGACCAGCTCATGGCCATCACTAGTGCGTGTCTGGGGGGATACAGAGGACACAGACGATACACCTCCCACAGAGGAAGGCTTTTCGTTGCCTCTGGGCAGCCTGGCACACATGAGCGATTACATGCTGCAGTATCTGCGCAACGACCACCGAGTAGCCCACATTCTAACTTGTGCTGATTACTGGGTGGCCACGCTGCTGGATCCCCGTTACAAGGACAACGTACCGTCCTTAATTCCGTCACTGGAGCGTGATCGTAAGATGCGCGAGTACAAGCGCACGCTGGTAGACGCGCTGCTGGTGGCATTACCACCTGACAGCGGGGGCACAGTGGAAGCACAAGACGAAGGCAGAGGAGGAGGAAGAGGTCGCCAACGCAGCTGGGGCACCACAAGCACCTCAGAAGGGAGGGTTAGCATGACCGAAATGTGGAAAAGCTTTGTCAGCACGCCACAACAACCAGCACCACCAGCTGATATGACACGTCTTAGCAGGAGGCAGCATTTCACCAACATGGTGGAGCAGTATGTGTGCACACGCCTACACGTACTGAATGACAGGTCTGCCCCCTTCAACTTCTGGGTCTCCAAATTGGGCACATGGCCTGAGCTTGCCCTTTACGCCTTGGAGGTGCTGGCCTGCCTTGCAGCCAGTGTATTGTCTGAACGTGTGTTTAGCACGACTGGAGGGGGTTATCACAGGTTATATTTCCCAATGTTTTGGGGTGTACCCTAATTTAAACAAAAAAATATATAAAAAATTAAAACCAAAAAACTGTGTAGGCTACCTCCTCCTCTTCCACCGCCGCTTCCACCTTCACCACCACATCCACCACCTCCTTAACCCCCTACTCCATATGGAACAATATTTGCAGCTCTCTAGCCCTTTCCATTACTTTTTTAGAGCCATTTTAGTGCTCAAAAGTTCGGGTCCCCATTGACTTCAATGGGGTTAGGGGTCAAGTTCGGTTCCCAAACTCTAACTTTTTTGTGAAGTTCGACCGAACCCGAACATCCAGGTGTCCTCTCAACTCTAATTATAACATTCTTCTTTAGCACTGACCCAAGGGAGTTAGAGAGTGTAGAGCTGTAATATTATTACACTCCAGACATGCAAGCCACTCTTGTTTTAGTGGTTCACCGTCACCACCTCCTCTACAGAGAGCTCTATAATATCACTGCTCTTACAGTAAAGAATCCTGTCTATGTCAGGCAGGGGTGCACCTAGCCTTTCTGCTGCCTGAGGCAAAAATGGAACCCCCCCTTATGCCAATTTCTTGACCTAACCCCTTTGCCACAATATGTGGCCCTTCCGCTGCCCACCTCTTGCCCCTACCTGGTGCTGCTGAGGCGATCGCCTCCCCTGGCCTCATTGGTGGTGCACCCTTGATGTCAGGATAGAA
Source organism: Bufo bufo (assembly GCF_905171765.1). NCBI lineage: Eukaryota > Metazoa > Chordata > Amphibia > Anura > Bufonidae > Bufo > Bufo bufo. The sequence continues at coordinate 608,491,876 of NC_053392.1, read as the reverse complement.
ACCTTTCCTCTAGACGTAGAGGACTCCCCTTATGATCGGAGAGAACTCTGTACTGACCTCTGATATAGTTATACGTTTTATAAGATCTCCCCTCAGACGTCTTTTTTGTAAAGTAACCCTAATTTTGATAATCTTTCTGGGTTTTTTAGTCCGCCCATTCCATTTACTGCTTCAGCTGCCTCCTTGTAGCTGCTCCAGCGCCTTATACATTGTTTTGATCACGAATATTCTAATCGCGAATTTTTATCACGAATATCGGCACTTTGAGAATTTGCGAATATCTAGAATATTGTGCTATATCTTCGTAATTGTGAATATTCTATTTTTTTTTTTTCATCAATACCCATGATCCCTCACTGCTTCTTGCTTGTGGGCCAATGAGAAGGCTGCAATAACTTTGTATGGCGAATTTTCCGATTGCCGATTTTCGCAATCAAGAGAATAATGACAAGATCACAAATTCTTGAATTCGTGAATATATGACGAATATTAGCCCAAATATTCTCGAAATATCGCAAATTCGAATATTGCCCCTGCCGCTCATCACTACTTATACACAGATGCCCAGTCCTGTACACAGTCCTCCCTGTGTGGTCTGACTAGTGATGTGTAAAATGACAGGACTATGTTCTCATCAAGTTTATCTATGCCCCTTGTGATGCAACTCATAATCGTATTGGCATTGGCAGCAGCTGACACAGTTAAAAGCCTCCGCCTAGCTTACCTATGGAGAGCTCGGTACATCACCAGTTCTCAAGAAAATTCCCTTGCCCTGTGCAATTTAACCATGGCGAGGGGGATCATTGGTGTTCCAATCATTCGTGGTGAATGAGAGCAGATCGGGTGGTGTCCAGGTTCAGAGCTGAACCCCTTTAAGTTTATTGTCAAGTTGAGATGAGAGAATTTATTATAATTTGTTTTGGGTCAGATTCTAACAAACCTGTTGGAAAATTCGATTCTGGTATAAATAAATACAGTATAGAACCTGATGGGCAGGTGATGTGCAGCTGTGTAGGTGTAGTAGTAGTGTAACAGTATCAGGAGTAGCAGTACAGTATATAACCTGATGGACAGGAGATGTGCAGCTGTGTAGGGGTAGTAATAGTGGCAGTAGGAGGTGTGGACACTGCAGTACAGTATGGAGAATGATGGACATACGGCTGTGTAGGGATAGTAGTAGTGTAGTAGTATCAGGGGTAGCAGTACAGTATGGAACCTTGTGGACAGGAGATATATGGCTATGTAGGGGTAGTAGTAGTGTAGTAGTATCAGGGGTAGCTGTACAGTTTGAAATCTGATGAGCAGGAGACATACCACTGTGTAGGGGTAGTAGTAATGTAGTAGTATCAGGAGTAGCAGTACAGTTCGGAATCTGATGAGCAGGAGACATACCGCTGTGTAGGGGTAATAGTAGTGTAGTAGTATCAGGAGTAGCAGTACAGTTTGGAATCTGATGAGCAGGAGACATACCGCTGTGTAGGGGTAGTAGTAGTGTAGTAGTATCAGGAGTAGCAGTACAGTTTGGAATCTGATGAGCAGGAGACATACCGCTGTGTAGGGGTAGTAGTAGTGTAGTAGTATCAGGGGTAGCTGTACAGTTTGGAATCTGATGAGCAGGAGACATACCGCTGTGTAGGGGTAGTAGTAGTGTAGTAGTATCAGGGGTAGCAGTACAGTATGGAACCTTGTGGAAGGGAGATATATGGCTGTGTAGGGGTAGTAGTAGTGTAGTAGTATCAGGAGTAGCAGTACAGTTTGGAATCTGATGAGCAGGAGACATTCCGCTGTGTAGGGGTAGTAGTAATGTAGTAATATCAGGAGTAGCAGTACAGTTCGGAATCTGATGAGCAGGAGACATACCGCTGTGTAGGGGTAGTAGTAGTGTAGTATTATCAGGAGTAGCAGTACAGTTTGGAATCTGATGAGCAGGAGACATACCGCTGTGTATGGGAAGTAGTAGTGTAGTAGTATCAGGAGTAGCAGTACAGTTTGGAATCTGATGAGCAGGAGACATTCCGCTGTGTAGGGGTAGTAGTAATGTAGTAATATCAGGAGTAGCAGTACAGTTTGGAATCTGATGAGCAGGAGACATACCGCTGTGTAGGGGTAGTAGTAGTGGCAGTAGGAGGTGTGGACACGGCCGTACAGTATGGAGAATGATGGACATACGGCTGTGTAGGGGTAGTAGTAGTGTAGTAGTATCAGGGGTAGCTGTACAGTTTGTAATCTGATGAGCAGGAGACATACCGCTGTGTAGGGGTAGTAGTAGTGTAGTAGTATCAGGAGTAGCAGTACAGTTTGTAATCTGATGAGCAGGAGACATACCGCTGTGTAGGGGTAGTAGTAGTGTAGTAGTATCAGGAGTAGCAGTACAGTTTGTAATCTGATGAGCAGGAGACATACCGCTGTGTAGGGGTAGTAGTAGTGTAGTAGTATCAGGGGTAGCTGTACAGTTTGTCATCTGATGAGCAGGAGACATACCGCTGTGTAGGGGTAGTAGTAGTGGCAGTAGGAGGTGTGGACACTGCCGTACAGTATGGAGAATGATGGTAAGCAGGTAGACATGGTGAGTGGCATGATGGAACCAGTGATAAAACTCCACGGTCATAAATGGCAGATCTATTCATTGGCATCAACACACGGAAGGTGTGTGAATATCCTGACGGATCCATGCCTCATTCCTTTTCACTAAAGTAAGGTTTTGTACACTTCGGTGTGACAATGCCACCTGCCACGCTGACTACCCTCTGTGACAGAATTCTGATAGCTAGTGTTGACCGATTCCTTTGAAAACTTCATGTCACGTCATGGACGCGAGAGGAAGCAAGTCTGATGATGTTTGCCACAAGTTTACAAAGACCTCTGCGAAGCCCATACATTTTATGGTATTACGGAGGCTACACTGTTAACAAAGTTTTCATAGGAATTGGGATGGGATACAGCAAGACAAACCCGATTTGCTCAACACTACTGATAGTAAAGTGGGCCAGTTCCAGGCACTGTTCCAATCTGCCTCCCCAAAAGTCAATGGGGTCAGGTAAACAACATGTGTAACACCCCAGAGTTGTGTTACTAAACTCTTTTTCCCCGCTACTGCCCTTCAGGAGCCATTCTATTGTCATTTGATGTGATTTTAATTATGTCATTCACAAATGGGCATAAAACCATGTTAAAGGTAATTTTTCCTTGTTATGTTCCAGGTTGACCAGCAGGTGGCAGCATCATTGGTAGGGATAGTTTTAATGTTTTGGCCATTCACAGTGGAACGATCCTGTTCTGTTCTGCCTCCCTGCTTAAGAGAGGTGGAGTTTCCCACTTCCTGCAGCAAGGGAGGAAAAAAAACAGTTAGAGCCAGTTCTAGCTCTCCCTGCATAGGGAAGACAGCAAGGACCAAGTCTCGTGCTGAGATTTGATCAAATTCCTGGTCTGAGCTTTGCAGCTCAGCTGGATGACACAAAGCAGAAAGTTACAGACAACTCCAGTTCCAGGAAGAAACCATACCCTGAGAAGATAACTGTGAGTAAAATCCAGAGATCCTAGGAGAAGCCATATTCCTCCTCAGCTAGTCAGTCCCCATACAGCAGAAGATAGAGAATGCAGAAGCCAAATTCCTGCAACAGTATAGAGCTAACAAAGCAGATGTCTTTTCCTGCAAGCTCCAGGTTGATAGAGCAGAAGATATATTCCTGCCACACATTGCCAATACCTGCTGGGACCTAAGACTAAAGCTGTATCTTGCTTGGATGAAAGTTACAATCAGTAAAGACAAGTTTGAACTTCACCAAAGGTCTGGATCTCAATTTCTGCTGCAAAATCCCTCTATTACTCCTACTAGCTCTACACTCAATTTATTGCAAGTGAGCCAGGATCCAGGAGTCCAACCATACCCAGGTAGGAGAAACCGTTGACACGATTATCACCACCATACAGAGACATTACACCACTCTGGCATTCCTAACCTGGGGCGTGAGTTATTACATCTTGGAGGGCCCTGTGACAATACCCTGCACACGCTGCAATTGGCGACACGAACAAACTATAGACAATCATATCCGCATCCTGGTCACTGCACATGTGAAAGCTGTTATTCTTCTGCCATCATTTGTTGCATGTGAGCGTATGCTCTAGTATGACTATCAGGGCGATGACATGGTTGATACATCAGTTTTCCCTACTGACATATTTGGTGGTCTCTTTGAAGGGCCTGAGTACATACCACATGTCTCTGATGAGCTGCCACTGCCTGACCTCAAAACAACACGTAGGGGGACATTTATCAAGACCGGTGTTTTCTGCGCCAATCTTCATATCCCCTGAAGTGCCTGAGGATGCAGCCAATATTTGATCAGGTTCCTCCATCACTTAGTGCGCCAAGATTTCTGGCTTAATTTGTGCCAGAAAACTGGTGTAAATAAAGATATATGTGTTGGAGGGGCTGCTGTCCACTTCCCCTTCTGACCCTTGCCAAGTCCTTATTTTGTGGGGTCTAGAAATGCAGTGTGAATATTGCCCTTAAAAATAAGCAAATATAGCCATCTAGTGGTCAATATACAGTAAGCAATGGGACTCAAGCTTGTATTATAATCCGGTAAACACTGCTTATTCTGGAGGCTGAGTGATTAGCACTTGCAAATTTGAGGTCCTGGACTTTATATCTGATCAATGTTTGTATGTTCTCCCCATGTATTTATTTTACACTATTACACTAGTAATAGTGTAGTAGTATCAGGAGTAGCAGTACAATATGAAACCTTGTGGATAGGAGATATACCGCTGTGTAGGGATAGTAGTAGTGTAGTAGTATCAGGTGTAGCAGTATAGTATGGAACCTGATGGGCAGAAGATTTGCAGCTGTGTAGGGGTAGTAATAGTGGCAGTAGGAGGTGTGGACGCTGCAGTACAGTATGGAGAATGATGGACATATGACTGTGTAGGGATAGTAGTAGTGTAACAGTATCAGGAGTAGCAGTACAGTACGGAACCTGATGGGCAGGAGATGTGCAGCTGTGTAGGGGTAGTAATAGTGGCAGTAGAAGGTGTGGCAGCTGCAGTACAGTATGGAGAATGATGGACATACGGCTGTGTAGGGATAGTAGTAGTGTAGTAGTATCAGGGGTAGCAGTACAGTATGGAACCTTGTGGACAGGAGATATATAGCTATGTAGGGGTAGTAGTAGTGTAACAGTATCAGGAGTAGCAGTACAGTACGGAACCTGATGGGCAGGAGATATACCGCTGTGTAGGGGTAGTAATAGTGGCAGTAGGAGGTGTGGCAGCTGCAGTACAGTATGGAGAATGATGGACATACGGCTGTGTAGGGATAGTAGTAGTGTAGTAGTATCAGGGGTAGCAGTACAGTATGGAACCTTGTGGACAGGAGATATATAGCTATGTAGGGGTAGTAGTAGTGTAGTAGTATCAGGAGTAGCAGTACAGTTTGGAATCTGATGAGTAGGAGATATACCGCTGTGTAGGGGTAGTAGTAGTGGCAGTAGGAGGTGTGGCAGCTGCAGTACAGTATGGAGAATAATGTACATACGGCTGTGTAGGGGTAGTAGTAGTGTAGTAATATCAGGAGTAGCTGTCACGGCCATGCTTATGACCGTGACTCCTGAACCGCATGCTGTTGTCAGCGGTTTAGTTTGGTTGTCAATCACAGGTGAGGGCTGTGGTATTTGCCTCACCTGTGGTTGCCGCTGGCAACAGTATGTACGTGGCAGCTTGCTATGTTATGCATGCGGTTTCGTGTGATATGTATGTCTGTGTGAACTCTGTCTTATGTGTGGTGTGCACTTACATCTTCCCTTCACTGTGGTTGCCCGTGGCAACGTTTGGTTGTAGTGTGTACATGTGGTGGCAGTGTCCTGGCCTTGGGCTGACTCCCAGGACACAATGTTTCCATCCATGTCGTTGCCTGCGGCAACAACCACAGTGTGTTTGTTGTGTTGGACACTGTTCCTTTAAGTTGGTGTTTTCCCTTTCCTGTGGTGCTGGAAGGGTTAACTCCCTTCCCAGTGTGTGTGATGTCACTGGGTGTGTCTGACCGTTGGGTGTGGCCTCTTAGGCCTTTAAAGCCTCTCACTTTGGCATGGCTCAGTAGGTTGCTTCAGTCATGCTTTGCTGTTGCAGCCTCCTGTGATTTCCATCTTCTTGTAAGGGCCACCCTTCCGGTCATAAGTTTTAATACTGTGATGTGTTGTTGATGTCTTGTGTTTTGTGCAGCTATGGATGTCCTGGTCCCTGTGTGTCTCCATGTGTGTGCTGTTTACCTTTGTCTGTGTGGACAGCCTTTTCCTTAGCACAGGTTCCAGTCAGCAAGGCTGAGACAGGTTTGTGTGGAACTGTTTGGTTCATCTGTCTTATCCATAGTCCTGTTTATGTACCCCCTTCTTCATGCTGCTTGGCCAGTGAGACTCCTGCTCCTCCGTGCCTTGGAGGAGTGGGTTGTCTTACCCTGCTCCTTAGCCCAGGGACCGGTCGGAGGGTAAGTCAGGGATCCGAGGTTCCTGCGCATGGGTCCTCCTACCATCAAGGTCGGCCCATGCAGGTAGGAGACAGGGTCAGCGTTAGGGACGCAACAGGAGGTGACCTGCTCCCTGATTCTGTGTTCCTGGCGAGTAGCGACTGGACATCTCCCTTCACCGCACGGCTGAGGATTTCCCCCATCCTCAGCCGTGACAGTAGCAGTACAGTATGGAACCTTGTGGACAGGAGATATATGGCTATGTAGGGGTAGTAGTAGTGTAGTAGTATCAGGAGTAGTAGTACAGTTTGGAATCTGATGAGTAGGAGATATACCGCTGTGTAGGGGTAGTAGTAGGGGCAGTAGTATCAGGAGTAGCAGTACAGTATGGAACCTGATGGGCAGGAGATGTGCAGCTGTGTAGGGGTAGTAATAGTGGCAGTAGGAGGTGTGGCAGCTGCAGTACAGTATGGAGAATGATGGACATACGGCTGTGTAGGGATAGTAGTAGTGTAGTAGTATCAGGAGTAGCAGTACAGTATGGAACCTTGTGGACAGGAGATATATGGCTAAGTAGGGGTAGTAGTAGTGTAGTAGTATCAGGAGTAGCAGTACAGTATGGAACCTTGTGGACAGGAGATATATGGCTATGTAGGGGTAGTAGTAGTGTAGTAGTATCAGGAGTAGCAGTACAGCTTTGAATCTGATGAGTAGGAGATATACCTCTGTGTAGGGGTAGTTGTAGTGGCAGTAGGAGGTGTGTCCCATGTCACGTCCCCTTTTTGAAAAGCGGTGGGGACGGCGTAAAAACCTCCACTTGCAACAATTTTTGCAAATGTCGCACTTAAAGACGTGCACATGCAGTTGTCTGATGCAAACTAAACTATAAATCTCTCCCATCGCTTTACACTTCTTGTGCAGACGCTCCACATACAAATGGTTGACATGCGAGGACAGTCTTCTGGACATTGCTAGCACCCTCTGCAAGCCATGATACTTTTGGCCATTGTTGGCCAGTGCCTGTATTGGGTCTGCAATATACGGGCACCGGCTGTTTGTGCATTCACTTGAATGGGTCTGCAATCTGGAAGGTGCTGTGCGGAACGGAGGCACGGAACCCCACGGAAGCGTTACGGAGGCCTAAAACTGGAAACAAATTTCAATTTATTGTGTAAATATTTAAGTTTTTAACTGAAAATGCAAACACTGCTATTTTTTTGAACAGCCTATTATTCCTTATTTTCAGTCTAGAAATTTATATTTTGTTCATGTTTTCATTTGAAATTGAATGTGCCGCACTCCCGGTGCCTGTGTGTATGGAAATGAAGGCTATTATGAGGAAGGAGCTTTTTCTCAGTTGTTTTAACCCCTTCTACCCCAGGCCAGTTTTCTCCCTTCTGCGCCAGGCCATTTTTTGCAACGCTGACATGTATCATTTTATGTAGTTATAATTTTGGAACACTTTTACTTCTCCAAGCCATTCTGAGATTGTTTTCTCATGACACATTGTACTTCATGACAGTGTTAAATTTGAGCCAATATATTTCACAAAAGTTAGTTGTTCAAAAGCATTTATTTGTTCAGGGATGGCAGGATTTCTGTCAGGTGGAGTTGGGATAACGAAGCCAAATTAGTTCTTTCAGATGCACAGCTACCAGTGGAATCACGTGCCCCAAGTGGCCTCAGGATCCCACTTGTACCGGTGGCCCGAATACGTTTCCCGGAATTTCTTAAAGAATGGGGAAAGGAGCTTATTGACTCCTCCTTGCATTTGATGTCCCTTTTATTAGAAGAGGAACGTACGGTTTATGATAGAAACACCATAACTCTGAGGGACCAGATTGAGGGAGTTTGCGAACAATCCAGAGTTTTCACGTAAGGAGCAGATACTCCAACAAACGATCGAGAGATTTACTACTCAAATAAAAGAGCGTTAACACTTTCAGTACGTCAGGGACACCACCGACTTTAAGGGGGGACATATCTTTGATTATAGTCAGAAACAGAGTAAGGCACTTGAGGTGGAAACGGAGCCCTCTTCATCTGAAGGGGAGTCTGAGAGTGGTTCATCCAGAACACAGCATATACAGACTTTTTGATCGATTGGTATTACACTTTTTGTGATATAAGGTGACAAAAAAATGGCTTTTTTGCTACAGTTTTTATTTTTATCTTTTTACTCCATTCAGTAGGTTATGTGATATTTTTATAGAGCAGTTCGTTACGGATGCGGCGATGCTGAAAATGTCAATTTTTTTACATTTATTTCAGTTTTACACAATAAAAGAATTTTTGGAAAAAAATGTTTTTGTGTCTTCATTTCCTGAAAGCCATATTTTTTATTTATTTTTTTGGGCGACTGTCTTATGTAGGGTCTATTTTTTCGCGGGATGAGGTGACGGTTTGATTGATACTATTTTGGGGTACATTGGACTTTTTGATTGCTTGGTATTACACTTTTTGTGATGTAACGTGACAAAAAAATGGCTTTCATTTTCATTTTTTTTACGGCTTCCATTTGAGGGGGTAGGTCATGTGATCAGGTCATTATGGACGTGGCGATACCCAACATGTCTACTTTTCAAAATTTATTTCAATTTTACACAATAAAAGCATTTTTGGAAAAAAATATGTTTTTGTGTCTCCATTTTCTGAAAGAGATATTTGTTTTATTTTATTTTTTGGGTGATTGTCTTATGTAGGGGCTCATTTTTTGCGGGATAATGTGACGGTTTGAATTATACTATTTTGGGATAAGCATGACTTTTTGTAAGTTGACAAAAAATGTTTTTATTTATTTATTTTTACGGCATTAACCTGACGGGTGGATTATGTGATATTTTTATAGAGCTGGTTGTTACGGACGTGGTGATACCTAATATATCTGTTTTTCTTTTTTTTCTATTTTTTACAAACTTTAAATGTCTTTATTAGGGGAAAGGGGCGTTTTTGTTTTTGTTTTTGTTTTTTACTTGAAACTTTATTTATTTATTGTGAAAGTTTTTTTTACTTGTTTCAACTTTTTACTTTTGTCCCACTGTGAGACTTCAACCTGAGGGTCTGATCCCATTATGCTGACAGTTTCGTAGGAGATCCAGCCTTTTTACCTATAAAAATGGCTGATGTGCTGTATGTGGGCTTGGCAGCTGAAGGTAAGGGCGAGGTATTTCGGTAACAGCAGGTAAATTGCACGGCCCCTAAATCAATTTAAAGTGACATTACTTCCTAATAAAAATATGAAAACACATTTGAAAAGAAGCAGTAAATGGCAGATCTAGTGACTTATAGGTGACGTCTCCTCGGATTTGAGTTGTTCACTTTCCTTTTTTTCTCCATTTGGTCCAGACCATTACACGCAGACATCTTTGATCAGGCGTGTGAAGCCCCCTCCGCCACATAAGCAGACACCAGTAGTGATGAGAGGCATAAGCAATATTAAAATTTGCGATATTTAGCGAATTTTTGGCTGAATATTGGCCATAAATTAGCAAAATCGAGAATTCGTGATCTCCATTATTTACTTGATTGCAAAAATCGGCAATGCAATATATTCGCGCTAAAAATTTGCGATTAGAATATTTACGATCAACACTAAGGGGTAGGCAACTTTCCTATTGGTTGCTAGGGATGTTGCTAAGTGCCGATATTAGCAAAAAATTCTCGATAAATTGTTGATAAATTCACAATTAGCATATTCGTGAATACGAATATATAGCACTATATTCTAAATATTTGCGAATTCTCGAAGTGGCGATATTCACAATTAAAATTCGCAATTCGAATATTCGTGCTCAACACTAGACACCAGTATTACTGTACGGCACATGGCAGATGGAGGATGGTTACAGTACTCCCATTAGTAATAATATAACTATAGTGCCCCCAGTGTTCATAAAGCTCCTCCTGCAGTGCTCCCTGTAGTTCTCATTCCCACCTGCAGTTATAACTCCCCTATAGTGCTCCCTGTATTATAATGCCCTCTGTAGTGCCAATATATAATGCTTCCCCCCCCTATACTGCCATTATATATGTGATACTCCAACTGTAGTGCCAGTAGATAATGCCCCTCTGTAGTGATAGTATATATATATATATAATGCCCCCCTGTAGTGCCAGTAGATAATGCTTCTCCATGTCCCCCTGTAGTGTAAGTATATATATAATGCCCTCTGTAGTGCCAATATATAATGCTTCTCCCCCCTATACTGCCATTATATATGTGATACTCCAACTGTAGTGCCAGTAAATAATGCTCCTCCATGCCCCTCTGTAGTGATAGTATATATATATATATATATATATATATATATAAAATGCCCCCCTGTAGTGCCAGTATATAATGCTTCTCCATGTCCCCCTGTAGTGTAAGTATATATATAATGCCCCCCTGTAGTGCCAGTATATAATGCTTCTCCATGTCCCCCTGTAGTGTAAGTATATATATAATGCCCCCCTGTAGTGCCAGTAGATAATGCTCCTCCATGTCCCCCTGTAGTGTAAGTATATATATATATATATATATATATATATATAAAATGCCCCCCTGTAGTGCCAGTATATAATGCTTCTCCATGTCCCCCTGTAGTGTAAGTATATATATAATGCCCCCCTGTAGTGCCAGTATATAATGCTTCTCCATGTCCCCCTGTAGTGTAAGTATATATATAATGCCCCCCTGTAGTGCCAGTATATAATGCTTCTCCATGTCCCCCTGTAGTGTAAGTATATATATAATGCCCCCCTGTAGTGCCAGTAGATAATGCTCCTCCATGTCCCCCTGTAGTGTAAGTATATATATAATGCTCTTCCAAATGACTCCTATGCTGGGTCTTACGCTATGACATGATCACGCGACCTCTTGCAGAGTCATAGGTGGGTGCCTACCCTCTCCTGCCCGTTGTCCCGGCCCTGATGACATCTGTGTTCGTCCCATATTCATATGTGCCTGCATTGCTGAAATAAAACAACGTTTTACTATATGCTAGGAGCAACGGGGGCGTTACCATTACACCTAGACGCTCTGCTCTCTCTACAACTGCCTCGCCCTCTGCACTTAGATTGACAGAACCAGGCAGTGAAAGCATCATCACACCTGCCTGGTCCTGACCTCTCCTAAAGTCAAAGTGCAGAGGTCGCAGCAGTTGCAGAGAGAGTGGAGCCTCTAGGTGTAACGGCAACGCCCCCGTTGCTCTTAGAGGCTCATTTGCATATAGTAAAACTTAATTTTTCTCAGCAATGCGGGCACATAGGAACATAGGACCAACACAGGGGCCTTCAGCTGAAATCAGAAAGATAAACAAGTGCATAGATGCAAGAGATTCCGTCCTAAACTCCTGGGTGAGAACAAATCCCACTGGTTTTTCCTGCTCCCTGATAATAATATGTATCATGTAATTATATGTAATAAGTAAATCCGGTTTGTGCTTCTTCTGCACTCCTATGGACACACAACTTGCTCCACACATGACGGCTTGATTTTTGCGGGACAAGTTGTAGTTTTTAATGGTGCTATTTTGGGGTATACATAACTTTCTGATTAACTTTTATTAACTCTTTCTGGGAGGGAGTTTTTACGTTGTAAATTTTACGACGTTCATTTTTCTGTACAAATAACATAATATCTTTATTCTCTGCATATCAAATACGTATAGTTTTTGTTAATGTTTTACTACTTTTGTGCAATAAAACCCCTTTTTTTAAAAGGAAGAAAATCTTTTTTGCATCTCCACTTCCCAAGACCCATAACTTTTTCTTTCTGTGGAGTTGTAATGGGGGCTTGATTTTTGCAGGGGAAATTATAGTTTTTATTGGTGTCATTTTGGAATAAATTACGCTTCTTAATCCCTTGTTATTAACTTTTTTCAGTGGTAACTAAGAATAAATGAGCAATTCTGTCTTAATTTTTTAATCTTTTCTTATGGCGTTCACCGCAGGGTATAATTTATATGATATTTATGTAATGCAGGTCGTTACACATGCGGCTATACCAAACATATGGGGTGGATTCATTTTTTTTGCAATTTTTTTCATTAAAAGCGCATTTTTAATAGAAAAAAAGCATATTTTTTCCTGTCTTTTTTTATTTAAATAATGTGTTTGTTTTTTTTACTTTTTTTTTACCACTTAATAGTCCCACAACATTTTGATTGCTTTTAAAATACAATACACTATTACTATAGTGCTATGCATTTTAATGTCAGTGCTATACTGACATTGACCAGCAGGCTGCGCCAGAGAGTCACAGCCTGTTGGAAACTACTCAAGGCTGACTTGAGGCCTTTATTAGACCCCATCCGGCCATTACACACATCGTCACCCCGCAATCGCATTTGCGGGGTGCTGAAGGGAGACAGAGGGAGTCCGCCCCCTCTATCACCACTTTACATGTGGCGGGTGGCATTGCCTGCGGCATGTAAATCGTTAAACAGCCCGAATCGGCACTCCTGCATGTTCGAGCTGAGCCCCGGCTCACTGCTGCAGGGGGAACCCCTGCAGCGCTTAGACTGGGCTGCCATGAAAAAACGGCGACCCAGCCTAAGACCCCTTAGTGACCGCCATAAAAAGGCGTATGGGTGGTCACTAAGGGGTTAACGCAGTTATTTCTTCTGCATTCCCCGACCTCGGTGAAAACTTCTGCTCTGCATCATGCCTCTTCCTCCTTGCCCTGTTAGGTTTACATAGTTTTTGGCGGTCTACGCCACTAGCCATGCAAAAAAAAAAACTGTCAGATATTATTAGGGTTCTTCAAGAAGAAGCCATGACACTAAGGGGACCAGAACCTTAAACTGTAACTGCCATTTTTTTTCCTAATGTGTAGGGTTAGTGATGGGGGAGATGTTTCATATACACTTTATTTAGACAACTTGTACATTTATATGAGAAGACTTGCCCTGAAATGTCCCTTAGCATCGCTCACTGTGAAGATGGCCAGGGTTAATTCTTTTTCCCTCCCTGCTAGCTCCTATATACGCTCACCTAAAGAATTATTAGAAACACCTGTTCTATTTCTCATTAATGCAATTATCTAGTCAACCAATCACATGGCAGTTGCTTCAATGCATTTAGGGGGGTGGTCCTGGTCAAGACAATCTCCTGAACTCCAAACTGAATGTCAGAATGGGAAAGAAAGGTGATTTAAAGGGTTTCTATCACTTGGTATGACATAATTAGCTGTCAGACACTAGCGATCCGCTAGTGTCTGCTCTGGCCAACCATCCTACTATAATCACTTGTGGGGCAGCGGTTTTGCTAAAAAACTAACTTTTATAAATATGCTAATGAGCCTCTAGGTGCTATGTGGGCGTCATTAGCACCTAGAGGCTCCGTCTACCTTCATACACCGCCGCCGCCCAGCGCGTCCCTCCAGCCCGCCCATGTCCTCCTCCGTGTGACGCAGCGGCCGAATTCTCGCGCATGCGCAGTGCGCGGCTGTATTCGGCGCATTTGAGATGTCTGAGCTCGGAGCGGTCAGACATTCAATGCGCATGCGCGGATGTATTCGGCGCATGCGCATTGAATGTCTGACCGCTCCGAGCTCACATCTCAAATGCGCCGAATACAGCCGCGCACTGCGCATGCGCGAGAATTCGGCCGCTGCGTCACACGGAGGAGGACATGGGCGGGCTGGAGGGACGCGCTGGGCGGCGGCTGTGTATGAAGGTAGACGGAGCCTCTAGGTGCTAATGACGCCCACATAGCACCTAGAGGCTCATTAGCATATTTATAAAAGTTAGTTTTTTAGCAAAACCGCTGCCCCACAAGTGATTATAGTAGGATGGTTGGCCAGAGCAGACACTAGCGGATCGCTAGTGTCTGACAGCTAATTATGTCATACCAAGTGATAGAAACCCTTTAAGCAATTTTGAGCGTGGCATGGTTGTTGGTGCCAGACGGGCCGGTCTGAGTATTTCACAATCTGCTCAGTTACTGGGATTTTCACGCACAACCATTTCTAGGGTTTACAAAGAATGGTGTGAAAAGGGAAAAACATCCAGTATGCGGCAGTCCTGTGGGCAAAAATGCCTTGTGGATGCTAGAGGTCAGAGGAGAATGGGCCGACTGATTCAAGCTGATAGAAGAGCAACGTTGACTGAAATAACCACTCGTTACAACCGAGGTATGCAGCAAAGCATTTGTGAAGCCACAACACGCACAACCTTGAGGTGGATGGGCTACAACAGCAGAAGACCCCACCGGGTACCACTCATCTCCACTACAAATAGGAAAAAGAGGCTACAATTTGCACGAGCTCACCAAAATTGGACTGTTGAAGACAGGAAAAATGTTGCCTGGTCTGATGAGTCTCGATTTCTGTTGAGACATTCAAATGGTAGAGTCCGAATTTGGCGTAAACAGAATGAGAACATGTATCCATCCTCTGATGGCTACTTCCAGCAGGATAATGCACCATGTCACAAAGCTCGAATCATTTCACATTGGTTTCTTGAACATGACAATGAGTTCACTGTACTAAAATGGCCCCCACAGTCACCAGATCTCAACCCAATAGAGCATCTCTGGGATGTGGTGGAACGGGAGCTTCGTGCCCCGGATGTGCATCCCTCAAATCTCCATCAACTGCAAGATGCTATCCTATCAATATGGGCCAACATTTCTAAAGAATGCTATGAGCACCTTGTTGAATCAATGCCACGTAGAATTAAGGCAGTTCTGAAGGCAAAAGGGGGTCCAACACCGTATTAGTATGGTGTTCCTAATAATTCTTTAGGTGAGTGTATTTCTAGACATTAACATCTATCCTATGCATACAGTATATATTTGCCCTTCTTTCTATATACAGTATGTACTCTTCTATATCTCTCTCTTCTCCTTAATAGCCAGATCAGACTGCACGATCTGCCCTGCATCAAAAAAGGGTTAAAAAAACAAACAAACACATATACAGTAAAAGCTACAAAATTAAAGTACATTTCATAAAAAATTGTCTGACTACCGTAAACAATTAATAAGTGCCTGGTTGTTAAGTGGGTAAAATGCAAGGTGCACATTAGCCATTGGCTTGTGTTTGCTGTAGTCGAGCAGCTGTGCCCTGCCCAGGTTATTGGTCCTTACATCAGCAGACAATACAGGGAGAGGGGGAGGTGACATTGCATAAATTGTCCTTACACACTGTGCTGAGCATTACATACCATTATTCACCCTGGCGCTTTGTGGACACAGGACCAAGCTGGAGAATACAGGTGTGATATGGTTCTTCGTCCAAATTGCTGCAACCTGATTCCTCATTTTGATTGGAATGACCTGATTCCTCATTCAGATTGGTGTGATCTGGTTCCTCATCTGGATTGCGGCGACCTGGTTCCTTATTCTGACTGGAGTGACCTGATTCCACATCCAGATTTGTATGACCTGATTCCTTGTCCAGATTGAGGAGACCGGATTCTTTGTCCATATTATTGTGTCCTGATTCCTCATCCTTCCTATCCCTCTGACCTGAAAGGAAGATGAAGGACATCCAGTTGGACTACATCCAACCATCGAACATTTTTCATTTGGCTATCAAGAACCATGAGCCTGTGTGGAAGCTGGAGAGCCTGAGAGCTCAAGTCTATTTTGACTGGGAAGTTGACCCTGAAGACCGGAGATACTCACCCTCCAGTGGCCTTTTCTATGCTGTGATTCACAACAATATCCAGTATGCTCGATACCTTTTGTCGCACTTCCCTAAGGATTCCATCAAAGTTCCAGGATTTAAACGTGACCAGTGTCCACGTTATGCATTTCATCTGGGTTTGGCCATCACCTACAACCGCCAGAAAATCCTATCCATGATTATTGAGACGTGTCAAAAAGATCCTGTTCTCCAATCCTACATAAACTTAGAGATTTTCTTCTATCCGATGGAAGGGAAGACTCCTCTTCATCTGGCCTGTGAACTTCTCAGATCAGATCTTGTCTTAACTTTGCTATGCCACGGTGCTGCATCCAGAGCTGATGACCTGGGACGGACGCCGATGGATGTCATATTGACCCATCTTTGGAGCTCAAAGGACAACATGAACCCGAAGATCCAGTGTTTAGATTACCTCCTGCTCTTCACACTGCCCGGAAGATTACAAATGAGCAGAACTTTGCAGGAGAATAGGGAATACTGGCGGACGTTACTGGGAGATGACATTTACGATTTCTTGTTGGGGATAAGGCTAGCTCCTTTAGGTTTGATGTCCATGAAGAAGGTTCTTCAGCAATTACCGCCATCAGAATTTCAGATATCTATTCAACAACTTCCCATCCCTCAAAGCATGAAGAACAGGTTCACCCTTGGATATTAGGGGACATTAGGACATATTCAAAACATTAAACATCTCAGGTGTCTATTTCTATACGGCGAAAGGTTTTCTCTTGGTGGTTTCCTTCATTTCAAAGGAGAGAGACTCAGCATCTACAATAGCATAAAAGGTCATTGCCAATTAGACTCTATTTTGAGAAGTGTTGTGAATTTCCATGTGTGCTTGTGGACTTTGCATCCCTAAGACATCGTACCCTTGTATGTCTTCTTATCCCCACTGAATGAAACTCCTAGCATAATCTGTGGCCACGCAAACTGCACATCTGCAGGAGAAATCTAGAGGTCAAGTCTGCTGAAGTCCCATGTCCCATTTCCTGTGACCCATGTGAACATGCCCTTTGAATGCTAGTGCTGTGTGTAATGTATGGTACTGTCTTTTATGCTACTACAAAGTCTGGGTGTAATACTAATTGTACCGTCCTTCAGACTGCAGCGTGTTACAGTTTATCAGTGTATCCTATGTTTGTATTTGACAATGGATTAAGATTTTTCAGTTTTATGAAATTACCCATTGAGGTCAGTTAGTACTGTTACCCAGCTGTGCCGGGGTCTTGGGTTCAAATCCTACCAGGAGTAAAAAATAACATGGAGTTTGTATATTCTTCGCTTGTTTGGTGGGCTTCCTGTGGGTTCTCCGCTTTTTTTCCTACGTGCCAAAAACATTCTTATAGGTTAGGCTAGTCCGTGCAGCGGTTTTCTTCCAGCCGACTGTCGGCATATTTGCCGGAATGCGGCCGGATCTCCACTGGTCGCCATTGTACTGAATGGAGCTAGACAGAGCGTTACAAACCCCCGAAGTTCGCAGAGGTCCGGCAAGCTGTTCCCTGCCGCAAAAGCCTGCCTGACACTAGCAACTAGCCTTAAAGGTTTTTTTTTTCCAGAGTGTTTGATACTGATGATCCATCCATCAATATCAGATTGGTGGGGTCCTACTCTGGTCACCCTTCCGTTTTAAAGGCTGCGGCACTCCAGTGAGCACTGCGCTCCTCGCAGCTTACCAAGCACAGCGCCATACATTGTATAGTGGCCATGCTTGGTATTGCTGCCCATAGGCCACTTGACTGATGAACGTGATGTCATAGGCCTACAAAGAGTCTGGAGTACTCATTGGAGCACTGTGGTCTCTTCAATCAGCTGATAGGCCATCGATAAGAAAATCTCTGAAAACCCCTAGATGCTCCAAGGCTGTTCTTAATGGTCCCTTTAAACGGGAAGACGATTTAGCAGATTGTCGGGATTGAACGCAGATCGCTAGCGGAGGAGACAGCGATGTCCTCCAGCTCCTCCAGAGTATGGGGAGGAGTGATCGCTAGTGCCATCGCTCTTCCCCAACCTTCTGTCAGGAAACAAGGATTCTTGTGCTTCACAAAACATACAAATACCCGATGAAAAAGTGTTTTGCTCGTTCATGGGGTAATCGGCGGCACATTGACACCGCCAGAGCATTGCTAACGAGTTTTACTAGTAACGCTGGTTAGCGATGATCCATTCGATGTCGGCCTGTGTAAAGGGCTCTTAAAGGGGTCCTCTCACTTCAGCAAATAGCATTTATTACTTAGAAGAAGTTAATACAAGGCACTTACTAATGTATTGTGATTCTCCATATTGCTTCCTTTGCTAGTTGCATTCATTTTTCCATCCCATTATACACTGCTCGTTTCCATGGTTTACCACCACCCTTCCATCAAGCATTGGTGGTCGTGCTTGCGCACTATAGGAGAAAGTGCTGGCCTATGTGCAGTCCCACGGTCCCAGCCACCAGAAAGGCCAGTGCTTTTTTTTATAGTGTGCAAGCACGACCACCGCTGATGGATTGCAGGGTGGTCGTAACCCCCGGAAATGAGCAGTGTATAATGTTATGGAAAAATGAATCCAGTCAGTAAAGGAGGCAATCTGGACAATCAGAATACATTAGTAAGTGCATTGTATTAACTTTCTCTACATAATAAATGCCACTTGCAGAAGTGAGACAACCCCTTTAAGATTTCCCAGAGAAGGTCTCCATGCCTCTGTCTTCTGCTCCGCCTGGAGAAGGTCTTCACACCCTATCCTCTGCTTTCTCTAGATCTAGCAAATACCTATAGGAGAGGGTCTTCACACCCCATCCTCTGCTCCCTCTAGATCTAGGAAATACCTAAAGGAGAGGGTCTTTACACCCCATACTCTGCTCCCTCTAGATCTAGGAAATACCTAAAGGAGAGGGTCTTTACACCCCATACTCTGCTCCCTCTAGAGCAGTGGTTCTCAACCTTTCTAAAGCCGTGACCCCTTAATACAGTTCCTCATGTTGTGGTGACCCCCAACCATTACATTTTTTTCCTTGCTACGTCATAACTAATTTTGCTACTGTTATGAATTGTAATGTAAATATCTGATATGCAGGATGTATTTTTATTGCTACAAATTGAACATAATTAAAGAAGAGTAATTAATCACAAAGACATCCACAGATCCCCCCTAAACAGTGCCATCCACAGATCACCCTCCCCTAAACAGTGCCATCCACAGATCTCCCCCCTAAACAGTGCCATCCACAGATCCCCCCTCCCCTAAACAGTGCCATCCACAGATCTCCCCCCTAAACAGTGCCATCCACAGATACCCCCTAAACAGTGCCATCCACAGATACCCCCTCCCCTAAACAGTGCCATCCACAGATCTCCCCCTAAACAGTGCCCCCCTAAACAGTGGATCTGTGGATGGCACTGTTTAGGGGGGAGATCTGTGGATGGCACTGTTTAGGGGAGGGGGGATCTGTGGATGGCACTGTAGGCGGATCTGTGGATGGCACTGCCATCCACAGATCCCCCTACAGTGCCATCCACAGATCCCCCTCCATGCCGCTCACAGCAGTATATTTATAAACTAATCAGTAACTACTTTAACTTTAATCATTGCTCATTGCTGAGCTCTTTACTTGGATTATAATTTATTTGGATATGGGATATCTTACTTTGTCTTAGCTCCGGTAATAGCAGGCAGTGCGGGGGGCGGCGCTCACTCACTGACGTCACGCACCTGAGCCACCTAGTGGGAGGAGCAGGCGCATGACGTCAGTGAGTGAGCGCCGCCCCCCGCACTGCCTGCTATTACCGGAGCTAAGACAAAGTAAGATATCCCATATCCAAATAAATTATAATCCAAGTAAAGAGCTCAGCAATGAGCAATGATTAAAGTTAAAGTAGTTACTGATTAGTTTATAAATATACTGCTGTGAGCGGCGTGGCCCTGTATATTCTAACCCCCAGGCAAGCGTCCCTGTCACCATGGGAACGCCTGGGGGTTAGAATATACCATCGGATTTGAGTTTTTACGATCTCACTGAGCTCGTAAAACTCAGATCCGATGGTATATTCTAACCCCCAGGCAAGCGTCCCCGTCACCATGGGAACGCCTGGGGGTTAGAATATACCATCGGATCTTCTGAGTTACTCAGCCGCAAAACAAGCACCGACGACCCCCCGCAAAGGGCCGATCGACCCCCAAAGGGGTCGCGACCCCTAGGTTGAGAACCGCTGCTCTAGAGTCTAGATCTAGGAAATCTCTATAGGAGAAGTTCTTCACACCCCATCCTCTGCTCCTTCTGGATCTAGGAAATCCCTATAGAAGAAGTTCTTTACACCCCATACTCTGCTCCCTCTAGATCATGGGTGTCAAACATGCGGCCCGCAATGAATATCTTTGCGGCCCGGCAGTCTAGTATCTCTGAACATGAGCGCTGCTATCGGCGCGCTCATGTTCTCTCAGCAGCACGGGGAGAAGGAAGCTGTCCTCCCTCCCCCCTGTGCTGCTGCCGCTGCCACCAATGAGGAGAGAGGGGCGGAGGAGGGGCGGGCGCACTGAGCCACCAATGAGGAGAGAGGGGCGGAGGAGGGGCGGGGGCACTGAGCCACCAATGATAGGACTATTCCCATTTCCCACACAGAGCGGCGCCCAGCGATGTCTCAGCACTCACCATTAGTCCTGGGCGCCGCTCCGTTCGCCCGCAGTGCCCCATTACTGTCTCCTCTCCTGCTCCACATGCTGCTGATTACTATCGGAGCGATGGGAGGAGACATCAGCTTCACTAGTGGGCGTTCCTTCTCCCTGCGCTGCGATTGGACAGCGCTACAGCCAGGAATAAGGAACGCCCACTAGTGAAGCTGATGTCTCCTCCCATCGCTCCGATAGTAATCAGCAGCATGTGGAGCAGGAGAGGAGACAGTAATGGAGCACTGCAGGCGAACGGAGCGGCGCCCAGGACTAATGGTGAGTGCTGAGACATCGCTGGGCGCCGCTCTGTGTGGCCTGATAGTAAGAGTCAGTCTTTAACACAATACAGGAGGCGGGTGCCGGCAGCACAATCGCATTGCCGGCACCCTGCCGCTGACAGGGAGCTGCGATCAGAGGCAGTTAACCCCTTAGGTGCCGCACCTGAGGGGTTAACTGCTGATCTGCCAGTACCAGCCTCCTGTATAAAGGGGAAATTTATCATTGGTGGTGCAGTGTGCCCCCCTCAACCCCCCATCCCATTAAAATCATTGGTGGCACAGTGCGCCAGCCCCTCTCAACCGCCCCAGTATTAAAATCATTGGTGGCAGTGGCCACAGGGACCTCTCCCCTCCCCCTCATTGGTGGTGCAGTGGCAGCTTCTGATCGGAGCCCCAGCTGTGTAAGCCTGGGGCTCCGATCAGTTACCATGGCAGCCAGGACGCTACAGAAGCCCTGGTTGCCATGGTAACATCCCTGATGCTGTGTGCACAAGGCACAGAGCAGCAGGGACAGTGTGAAGTCCTATTCACCCTAATAGAGCTGAATAGGACAAGGGATGAAAGATCCCAGGTTCTCGCCCCTAAGGCTACTTTCACACTTGCGTTCAGAGCGGATCCGTCTGAGACGGATCCGCTCATATAATGCAGACGGTGGATCCGTTCAGAACGGATCCGTCTGCATTATATTGTAAAAAATTTTTTTTTTTTTTGATGCGGCCCACATAAACTTAAATTATTTTTTTTTTTGGCCCATGTTAGCCTTTGAGTTTGACATGCTTGCTCTAGATCTAGGAAATCTCTATAGGAGAAGTTCTTCACACCCCATCCTCTGCTCCCTCTGGATCTAGGAAATCCCTATAGAAGAAGTTCTTCACACCCCATCCTCTGCTTCCTCTAGATCTAGGAAATCCCTGTAGGAAAAGGTCTTCACACCCCATCCTCTGATCCCTCTGGATCTAGGAAATCCCTATAGGAGAGGTTCTTCACACCCCATCCTCTGCTCTCTCTAGATCTAGGAAATCCCTGTAGGAGACCGATCCTCTGCTCCCTCTGGATCTAGGAAATCCCTATAGGAGAGGTTATTCACACCCCATCCTCTGCTTCCTGTACATCTAGGATATCCCTGTAGGAGAGGGTCTTCACACCCCATACTCTGCTCCCTCTAGATCTAGGAAATCTCTATAGGAGAAGTTCTTCACACCCCATCCTCTGCTCCCTCTGGATCTAGGAAATCCCTATAGAAGAAGTTCTTCACACCCCATCCTCTGCTCCCTCTGGATCTAGGAAATCCCTATAGAAGAAGTTCTTCACACCCCATCCTCTGCTTCCTCTAGATCTAGGAAATCCCTGTAGGAAAAGGTCTTCACACCCCATCCTCTGATCCCTCTGGATCTAGGAAATCCCTATAGGAGAGGTTCTTCACACCCCATCCTCTGCTCTCTCTAGATCTAGGAAATCCCTGTAGGAGACTGATCCTCTGCTCCCTCTGGATCTAGGAAATCCCTATAGGAGAGGTTATTCACACCCCATCCTCTGCTCCCTGTACATCTAGGATATCCCTGTAGGAGAGGGTCTTCACACCCCATACTCTGCTCCCTCTAGATCTAGGAAATCTCTATAGGAGAAGTTCTTCACACCCTATCCTCTGCTCCGGCTGGATCTAGGAAATCCCTATAGAAGAAGTTCTTCACACCCCATCCTCTGCTTCCTCTAGATCTAGGAAATCCCTGTAGGAGAAGGTCTTCACACCCCATCCTCTGATCCCTCTGGATCAAGGAAATCCCTATAGGAGAGGTTCTTCACACCCCATCCTCTGCTCTCTCTAGATCTAGGAAATCCCTGTAGGAGACCGATCCTCTGCTCCCTCTAGATCAGGAAATCCCTATAGGAGAGGTTCTTCACACCCCATCCTCTGCTTCCTGTACATCTAGGATATCCCTGTAGGAGAGGGTCTTCACACCCAGTCCTCTGCTCCCTCTAGATCTAGGAAATACTGCACAGAAAGGATCTCAACATTCCTTTTTTTTGTCAACTCTGAATCAAGAAAAGCCAGAAGAGTAGGCTTGCTCACCAGGAGACAGGCCTCCTTCCCACAAAGGGTCCCCACTCCTTGTCTTCTGGATCTAGGAAAGCCAGAGAAGAGGGCTCTGCTGACTGGAGGAATCATGACAGCCCAGGAATCAGGCCTCCCAGAGCAATGAGCTTTGGTCAGGTGCAGCAAATGAAGACTTGGGGTCTGAAATTGCTGAAGTTGTGGCTCCTGGGACCATAGACTGTTCATACTGTGGAAAAGCATGTACTACAGCAGCACCCCATCCAGGAAGGGGCTATGACAGGTGCTTCTTTATTATGATGATAGAGGGGAATCTCAGAGGTTAGACCAAGCACCAAACAAACACTGACGGCCTATCCAGTGATGGCTAATATCCAGCACTCCAGCTGTGGCGAAACTACGACTCCCAGCATGCTCCATTTATTGCTATTGAGTTCTGAGAACAGCTCAGCAAGTGTACATCTTGGAAGTTATAGATTTACCACAGCTGGAGTGCCGAAGGTTAGCCATCACTGGGACTGAGCTGCAATACCAAGCACAGCCACTATACAATGTGCGGCGCTGTGCATGGTGAGCTGTGAGGAGGCCATGGCACTTACCAGAGCTCCGGTGGGTGCCATGGCTTCCTCAAACAGCTGATCCTATCCTCAGAACCTCTAGAACCCTTTGTAGGCATCCTGGGTGTCCTCCTCCCAGTCCCATAGCATTGTGCCTATAGTCCCAGCTCTGCTCGGGAGGAATTCTTTCAATGATATTTTTATTCACTGACAGCAAGCAGAGATTTTTTAAATGGTGGCATGCAGTACTGGATATCAAGTAAACTCGTAGATCAGAGTTGCAACAATGTATCGCTCCGTCCTGGAATCCAGCCTGGAAGCTCTTACCTGCACTGATACATTGTAACAAAGTGGTGGACTGAAATGTAAAAAAAAAAAAGAGTGATTCCATTCACCAACAGCAAGCAGAGTTTAGCTGTTTTGTCCAGGCTCTTGGGGACTTTATTTTCATGGGACAGGATTATCTCTGCATGGATTCCGCTCAGGCTTACCCTGGACGGTGATACTTACCCTCGGAGTGGGTGCTCCTTGCTATGTTGAGCCCACTCCGACAGTTCAGATCTCAAGCCTTGTGATGTCACTGGCCTGTGATAGAAGATATATATATATATGTACCGAGCAGGCCTGCTTCTGCCATGAGGCGAGATGATCAAGCAGTCGACCTGGTTCTCCGGGGGGCGGCTGTCTGTCACGGGCCACAGCCTCTGGCTCCCATCCCTGCCATTCAGTCTCATAGGCCTCCGGCTTATGAGGCAGTAGTACAGCGCAGGCGGTCGCGATGACATCACTGTGACCTCCTGAGCTGGGTCACGGCGGTGCAGTGACGTAATCACATGCCATGTTGTCGCGATGCCCATGACCCAGCACAGGAGATCTGGGTGATGTCTTCGTGACCGCCTGTTTTGGGAAGCAGCATCTCAGGCCACAGTCAAGAAGAGGCGGTGGTCTGCACTACTGACAGCAGCAGCGAACTGAACAATACTGAGTTTTTTTTATTTTTTATTAAATATTTGTGTGGCTATGGCACTACAGGGATTGGAGGGGGAGGCATCATATGTAAAGTAAATTATATATATTGGGGCTCTATACTACAGGGGAGCATTATATATATGGAGCTCTATACTACAGGGGAGAGCATTATATATATGGGGGCTCTATACTACAGGGAGGAGCATTATATATATGGGGGCTTTATACTACAGGGAGGAGCATTATATATATGGGGGCTCTATACTACAGGGGGAGCATTATATATATGGGGGCTCTATACTACAGGGGAGAGCATTATATATATGGGGGCTCTACACTACAGGGGAGAGCATTATATATATGGGGGCTCTATACTACAGGGGGAGCATTATATATATGGGGGCTCTATACTACAGGGGAGAGCATTATATATATGGGGGCTCTATACTACAGGGGGCAGCATTATATATATGGGAGCTCTATACTACAGGGGAGAGCATTATATATATGGGGCACTATACTACAGGGGGAGCATTATATATATGGGGGCTCTATACTACAGGGGGAGCATTATATATATGGGGCTCTATACTACAGGGGGAGCATTATATATATGGGGGCTCTATACTACAGGGGGAGCATTATATATATGGGGGCTCTATACTACAGGGGGAGCATTATATATATGGGGGCTCTATACTACAGGGGGAGCATTATATATATGGGGGCTCTATACTACAGGGGGGAGCATTATATATATGGGGGCTCTATACTACAGGGGGAGCATTATATATATGGGGGCTCTATACTACAGGGAGGAGCATTATATATATGGGGACTCTATACTACAGGGGGGAGCATTATATATATGGGGCTCTATACTACAGGGAGGAGCATTATATATATGGGGCACTATACTACAGGGGGAGCATTATATATATGGGGCTCTACAGGGGGAGCATTATATATATGGGGGCTCTATACTACAGGGAGGAGCATTATATATATATATATGGGGCACTATACTACAGGGGGCAGCATTATATATATGGGGGCTCTATACTACAGGGGGAGCATTATATATATATATGGGGCACTATACTACAGGGAGGAGCATTATATATATGGGGGCTCTATACTACAGAAGGAGCATTATATATATGGGGGCTCTATACTACAGGGGGCAGCATTATATATATGGGGGCTCTATACTACAGGGGGAGCATTATATATATATATGGGGGCTCTATACTACAGGGAGGAGCATTATATATATATATATGGGGCACTATACTACAGGGGGCAGCATTATATATATGGGGGCTCTATACTACAGGGGGAGCATTATATATATATATGGGGCACTATACTACAGGGAGGAGCATTATATATATGGGGGCTCTATACTACAGAAGGAGCATTATATATATGGGGGCTCTATACTACAGGGGGCAGCATTATATATATGGGGGCTCTATACTACAGGGGGAGCATTATATATATATATATATGGGGGCTCTATACTACAGGGGGAGCATTATATATATGGGGGCTCTATACTACAGGGAGGAGCATTATATATATATATATATGGGGGCTCTATACTACAGGGGATCATTATATATATGGGGCTCTATACTACAGGGGGAGCATTATATATATGGGGGCTCTATACTACAGGGGGCAGCATTATATATATGGGGGCTCTATACTACAGGGGGAGCATTATATATATATATATATATGGGGGCTCTATACTACAGGGAGGAGCATTATATATATGGGGGCTCTATACTACAGGGAGGAGCATTATATATATGGGGGCTCTATACTACAGGGGGAGCATTATATATATATATATATATATGGGGGCTCTATACTACAGGGGGGAGCATTATATATATGGGGGCTCTATACTACAGGGGGAGCATTATATATATGGGCACTATACTACAGGGGGAGCATTATATATATGGGGGCTCTATACTACAGGGAGGAGCATTATATATATATGGGGGCTCTATACTACAGGGGGAGCATTATATATATGGGGGCTCTATACTACAGGGGGAGCATTATATATATGGGGGCTCTATACTACAGGGGGAGCATTATATATATGGGGGCTCTATACTACAGGGAGGAGCATTATATATATATACGGGGGCTCTATACTACAGGGGGGAGCATTATATATATGGGGGCTCTATACTACAGGGGGGAGCATTATATATATGGGGGCTCTATACTACAGGGGGGAGCATTATATATATGGGGGCTCTATACTACAGGGAGGAGCATTATATATATGGGGGCTCGATACTACCGGGGGCAGCATTATATATACGGGGGTTCTATACTACAGGAGGGAGCATTATATATATGGGAGCTCTATACTACAGGGGGAGCATTATATATATGGGGGCTCTATACTACAGGGGGCAACATTATATATACGGGGGGCTCTATTCTACAGGGGGAGCATTATATATATATGGGAGCTCTATACTACAGGGAGGAGCATTATATATATGGGGGCTCTATACTACAGGGGGAGCATTATATATATGGGGGCTCTATACTACAGGGGGGAGCATTATATATATATGGGGGCTCTATACTACAGGGAGGAGCATTATATATATGGGGGCTCTATACTACAGGGAGGAGCATTATATATATGGGGGCTCTATACTACAGGGGGAGCATTATATATATGGGGGCTCTATACTACAGGGGGAGCATTATATATGTGGGGCACTATACTACAGGGGGCAGCATTATATATATGGGGGCTCTATACTACAGGGGGAGCATTATATATATGGGGGCTCTATACTACAGGGAGGAGCATTATATATATATATGGGGGCTCTATACTACAGGGGGAGCATTATATATATGGGAGCTCTATACTACAGGGGGAGCATTATATATATATATATGGGGGCTCTATACTACAGGGGGAGCATTATATATATGGGAGCTCTATACTACAGGGAGGAGCATTATATATATTGGGGCTCTATACTACAGGGAGGAGCATTATATATATGGGGCACTATACTACAGGGGGGAGCATTATATATATGGGGGCTCTATACTACAGGGGGGAGCATTATATATATGGGGGCTCTATACTACAGGGAGGAGCATTATATATTTGGGGGCTCTATACTACAGGGAGGAGTATTATATATATATGGGGGCTCTATACTACAGGGAGGAGCATTATATATTTGGGGGCTCTATACAACAGGGAGGAGCATTATTTATATGGGGGCTCTATACTACAGGGGGAGCATTATATATATGGGGGCTCCAGTGGCGTAGGGATCGCCATAGCAACCATAGCAGTGGCTATGGGGCCCTACGCCACTGGGGGCCCGTCCGTGCCGACTTCTGTTTATTTTTTTATTTTTTTTATTTCCACACACACTACACACAGGCAGCCAGGCCCGAGCCGCGGACCGCCCACCCACTACACTAGACTAGTGTAGTGGGCGGGACGCGGGCGGTCTGAGGCTCGGGCCTGGCTGGGGAGGAGTCAGGACTGGAACAGGGCGCACGCAGGGCCGGGCCGACACAGTGGCTGGGGAGGCTCCAGCCAGGCCACTGAGAACTCAGAAGATCCGACAGTATATTCTAACCCCCAGGCGTTACCATGGTGACGGGGACGCTTGCCTGGGGGTTAGAATATACCATCGGATCTGAGTTTTAACGAGCTCAGTGAGATTGTAAAAACTCAAATCCGATGGTATATTCTAACCCCCAGGCGTTCCCATGGTGACAGGGATGCTTGCCTGGGGGTTAGAATATACAGGGCCACGCCGCTCACAGCAGTATATTTATAAACTAATCAGTAACTACTTTATCTTTAATAATTGCTCATTGCTGAGCTCTTCACTTGGATTTTTTTTATATCTTACTCTGTCTTAGCTCCTCCGGTAACAGCAGGCAGTGCGGGGGGCGGCGCTCACTCACTGACATCACGCGCCTGCTCCTCCCACTAGGCGGCGCAGGCGCCTGACGTCAGTGAGTGAGTGAGCGCCGCCCCCCGCACTGCCTGCTGTTACCGGAGCTAAGACAGAGTAAGATATCCAAAAAATCCAAGTAAAGAGCTCAGCAATGAGCAATGATTAAAGTTAAAGTAGTTACTGATTAGTTTATAAATATACTGCTGTGAGCGGCGTGGAGGGGGATCTGTGGATGTTACTGTTATGAGGGGGGGTCTGTGGATGGCACTGTTATGAGGGGGGGGGGGTCTGTGGATGGCACTGTTGTTATGAGAGGGGGGGGTCTGTGGATGGCACTGTTATGAGGGGGGGGGGGTCTGTGGATGGCACTGTTATGAGGGGGGGATCTGTGGATGGCACTGTTTAGGGGGAATCTGTGGATTGCACTGTTTAGGGGAGGGGGGATCTGTGGATTGCACTGTTTAGGGGACGGGGGATCTGTGGATTGCACTGTTTAGGGGAGGGGGGATCTGTGGATTGCACTGTTTAGGGGGGATCTGTGGATGGCACTGTTTAGGGGGGGATCTGTGGATGGCACTGTTTAGGGGGATCTGTGGATGGCACTGTTTAGGGGGGATCTGTGGATGGCACTGTTTAGGGGGGGATCTGTGGATGGCACTGTTATGAGGGGGGATCTGTGGATTGCACTGTTTAGGGGAGGGGGGATCTGTGGATTGCACTGTTTAGGGGGTAGATCTGTGGATGGCACTGTTTAGGGGGTAGATCTGTGGATGGCACTGTTTAGGGGGTAGATCTGTGGATTGCACTGTTTAGGGGGATCTGTGGATGGCACTGTGTTTAGGGGGGGATCTGTGGATGGCACTGTTTTGGGGGGATCTGTGGATGGCACTGTTTAGGGGGGATCTGTGGATGGCACTGTTTAAGGGGGATCTGTGGATGGCACTGTTTAGGGGGGATCTGTGGATGGCACTGTTTAGGGGAGGGGGGATCTGTGGATGGCACGAGGGGGGGCCCATACATTTTTTTG
Organism: Bufo bufo; assembly: GCF_905171765.1. Lineage (NCBI taxonomy): Eukaryota > Metazoa > Chordata > Amphibia > Anura > Bufonidae > Bufo > Bufo bufo. The sequence continues at coordinate 608,462,271 of NC_053392.1, read as the reverse complement.
CTATGGGGCCCATGCATTTCTAGCTACGCCCCTGGGGGGCTCTATACTACAGGGGGAGCATTATATATATAGGAGATCTATACTACAGGGGGAGCATTATACACTGCTCAATAAAATAAAGGGAACACTTAAACAACACAATGTAACTCCAAGTCAATCACACTTCTGTGAAATCAAACTGTCCACTTAGGAAGCAACACTGAGTGACAATCAATTTCACATGCTGTTGTGCAAATGGGATAGACAACAGGTGGAAATTATAGGCAATTAGCAAGACACCCCCAATAAAGGAGTGGTTCTGCAGGTGGTGATCAAAGACCACTTCTCAGTTCCTTTGCTTCCTGGCTGATGTTTTGGTCACTTTTGAATGCTGGCGGTGCTTTCACTGTAGTGGTAGCATGAGACGGAGTCTACAACCCACACAAGTGGCTCAGGTAGTGCAGCTTATCCAGGATGGCACATCAATGCGAGCTGTGGCAAGAAGGTTTGCTGTGTCTGTCAGCGTAGTGTCCAGAGCATGGAGGCGCTACCAGGAGACAGGCCAGTACATCAGGAGACGTGGAGGAGGCCGTAGGAGGGCAACAACCCAGCAGCAGGACCGCTACCTCCGCCTTTGTGCAAGGAGGAACAGGAGGAGCACTGCCAGAGCCCTGCAAAATGACCTCCAGCAGGCCACAAATGTGCATGTGTCTGCTCAAACGGTCAGAAACAGACTCCATGAGGGTGATATGAGGGCCCGACGTCCACAGGTGGGGGTTGTGCTTACAGCCCAACACCGTTCAGGACGTTTGGCATTTGCCAGAGAACACCAAGATTGGCAAATTCGCCACTGGCGCCCTGTACTCTTCATAGATGAAAGCAGGTTCACACTGAGCACATGTGACAGACGTGACAGAGTCTGGAGACGCCGTGGAGAACGTTCTGCTGCCTGCAACATCCTCCAGCATGACCGGTTTGGCATTGGGTCAGTAATGGTGTGGGGTGGCATTTCTTTGGAGGGCTGCACAGCCCTCCATGTGCTCGCCAGAGGTAGCCTGACTGCCATTAGGTACCGAGATGACATCCTCAGACCCCTTGTGAGACCATATGCTGGTGCAGTTGGCCCTGGGTTCCTCCTAATGCAAGACAATGCTAGACCTCATGTGGCTGGAGTGTGTCAGCAGTTCCTGCAAGACGAAGGCATTGATGCTATGGACTGGCCCGCCCGTTCCCCAGACCTGAATCCAATTGAGTACATCTGGGACATCATGTCTCGCTCTATCCACCAATGTCACGTTGCACCACAGACTGTCCAGGAGTTGGCAGATGCTTTAGTCCAGGTCTGGGAGGAGATCCCTCAGGAGACCGTCCGCCACCTCATCAGGAGCATGCACAGGCGTTGTAGGGAGGTCATACAGGCACGTGGAGGCAACACACACTACTGAGCCTCATTTTGACTTGTTTTAGGGACATTACATCAAAGTTGGATCAGCCTGTAGTGTGTTTTTCCACTTTAATTTTGAGTGTGACTCCAAATCCAGACCTCCATGGGTTAAAAAATTTGATTTCCATTTTTTTTATTTTTGTGTGATTTTGTTGTCAGCAGATTTAACTATGTAAAGAACAAAGTATTTCAGAATAATATTTAATTAACTCAGATCTAGGATGTGTTATTTTTGTGTTCCCTTTATTTTTTTGAGCAGTGTATATATGGGGGCTCTATACTACAGGGGGAGCATTATATATATGGGGCTCTATACTACAGGGGGGAGCATTATATATATGGGGGCTCTATACTACAGGGGGAGCATTATATATATGGGGCACTATACTACAGGGGGAGCATTATATATATGGGGGCTCTATACTACAGGAGGAGCATTATATATATGGGGGCTCTATACTACAGGGGGAGCATTATATATATGGGGCTCTATACTACAGGGGGAGCATTATATATATGGGGCACTATACTACAAGGGGAGCATTATATATATGGAGCTCTATACTACAGGAGGAGCATTATATATATGGGGCACTATACTACAGGGAGGAGCATTATATATATGGGGGCTCTATACTACAGGGGGAGCATTATATATATGGGAGCTCTATACTACAGGGGAGAGCATTATATATATGTGGGGGCTCTATACTACAGGGGGAGCATTATATATATGGGGGCTCTATACTACAGGTAGGAGCATTATATATATGGGGGCTCTATACTACAGGGAGGAGAATTATATATATGGGGGCTCTATACTACAGGGGGAGCATTATATATATGGGGGCTCTATACTACAGGGGGAGCATTATATATATGGGGGCTCTATACTACAGGGGGAACATTATATATATGGGGGCTCTATACTACAGGGGGGAGCATTATATATACGGGGCTCTATACTATAGGGAGGAGCATTATATATATGGGGCTCTATACTACAGGGAGGAGCATTATATATATGGGGGCTCTATACTACAGGGAGAAACATTATATATATGGGGGCTCTATACTACAGGGAGGAGCATTATATATATGGGGGCTCTATACTACAGGGAGGAGCATTATATATATGGGGGCTCTATACTACAGGGGGAGCATTATATATATGGGAGCTCTATACTACAGGGGGAGCATTATATATATGGGGGCTCTATACTACAGGGAGGAGCATTATATATATGGGGGCTCTATACTACAGGGAGGAGCATTATATATATGGGGCACTATACTACAGGGAGGAGCATTATATATATGGGGGCTCTATACTACAGGGAGGAGCATTATATATATGGGGGCTCTATACTACAGGGGGGAGCATTATATATATATGGGAGCTCTATACTACAGGGAGGAGCATTATATATATGGAGGCTCTATACTACAGGGGGAGCATTATATATATGGAGGCTCTATACTACAGGAGGAGCATTATATATATGGGGGCTCTATACTACAGGGGGAGCATTACATATATGGGGGCTCTATACTACAGGGGGAGCATTATATATATGGGGGCTCTATACTACAGGGGGAGCATTATATATATGGGGGCTCTATACTACAGGGGGAGCATTATATATATGGGGGCTCTATACTACAGGGGGTAGCATTATATATATGAGGCTCTATACTACAGGGAGAAGAATTATATATATGGGGGCTCTATACTACAGGGAGAAACATTATATATATGGGGGCTCTATACTACAGGGAGGAGCATTATATATATGGGGGCTCTATACTACAGGGAGGAGCATTATATATATGGGGGCTCTATACTACAGGGGGAGCATTATATATATATGGGGGCTCTATACTACAGGGAGGAGCATTATATATACGGGGCTCTATACTACAGGGAGGAGCATTATATATATATGGGGGCTCTATACTACAGGGAGGAGCATTATATATATGGGGGCTCTATACTGCAGGGGGAGCATTATATATATGGGGGCTCTATACTACAGGGGGAGCATTATATATATATATATGGGGGCTCTATACTACAGGGAGAAACATTATATATATGGGGGCTCTATACTACAGGGAGAAGCATTATATATATGGGGGCTCTATACTACAGGGGGGAGCATTATATATATGGGGGCTCTATACTACAGGGGGAGCATTATATATATATATATGGGGGCTCTATACTACAGGGAGAAACATTATATATATGGGGCACTATACTACAGGGGAGAGCATTATATATGGAGGCATTATATTACAGGGGGGCCATTACACTACCGGGGGAGAGCACTATATATTCTGCTGCTACAGGGGGCACTATATTTCTGGGAGGGGAGGGCTGAGGAGAGCATTCTGCATTTGCACTACAGGGGGGCATCATACTATATGGAGACTATGGGGGAGGTGAGAGCATTATACATACTAGCACTACAGGGGGACATTATAATACAGGCCGGAGTATTACAGGGTGCAAATTAAATGCAGGGGGCATTATACAAATGGGCACTACAGGGGGGGCTCATTAGACGTACTGGCACTATGAGAACATTATAGTAGAGAGTACACCACAGAAGGTCATTATAACCACAGGGGGCTCTGCATTGGAGTTTATAACTACTACTGGGGACACTATGGAGGTTTTATTACTCCAGGGGGCTCGAAAGGAGTGCCTTAAAGAGGGGGCTTGTTACTGCTGGGAACGCTATAAGGGGGCCTTAAATCCCAATATTAATATAAGGGTTACTGTGGAGGCATTATTGTTACTACTACTACTAATGGGGGTACTGTAGGGAGCACTATTACTATTGAGGGCAGTCTGTGAGCTATTGGTGTACTGTAGATGATCAGTATGGCACTATTATTTCTGCAGTATTGTGTTTGGGGGCAATGGGCAGCACGGTGGGCACAGTGTTGGGGTAGCAGCAGGGTGATAATGTTGGCGCCCCAGGGTCAGGAGGATAATGATAGAAAAGTGAGGAACCTAAGACGTCCGTGTGTCAAACTCTTCAGAGATGGGACGCAGTCTGACACCACTGGATGTACGAGGTATCCTGCTGTTCCTCCTCCGTGGCTCAGCGCGGTGCAGCGTCCTGTGTGAACAAGGCCGTACAAATCCTAAAGGCAAACCTGAGATTGAGGAGAGTGGGCGGAGCTATGCAAATCACCTCTTTACATTGCAGATAGGAATACCAGCTGACATTGTATAAATATACATAACGATGGGGATGTAGTTCTCTCCGCATGTATCACACGTGACAGGCTTAGGCCTATCGCACACAAACGGTTTTTTGTTTTGTTTTTTCGTTTTTACGCTTGCGGGCCGTTTTTTGCGTTCCGTATACGGAACCATTCATTTCCATGGGTCCGCAAAAAAAAAACGGAATGCACTCCGTTTCCGTTGAAAGATAGAACATGTCCTGTTATTGCCCGCAAATCACGATCCGTGGCTCCATTCAAGTCAATGGGTCCGCAAAAAAAAAACTGAACACATAGGGAATGCATTCCGTATGTCTTCCGTATGCGTTCCGTTTTTGCGGAACCCTCTATTGAAAATGTTATGCCCAGCCCAATTTTTTTCTATCAAATTACTGTACACTGTATACGCCATACGGAAAAACTGATAGGAAATTGAAACACACCGCAAACAAAAAACGGAACAACGGATCTGTTAAAAACGGACCGTAAAACACTGAAAAAGCCATACGGTCGTGTGCAATAGGCCTTAGATACCTAGTTCAGCAGACAGTATCAATCACGAAAGGCTTAGATAAAGTGGCTCAGTATCACACATAACAGACTTAGATACATCAGCTCATCAGACAGTATCGCACATTATGGGATCGGATACACAGCTCAGCAGACAGTATCACATATTATAGGATCGGATACACAGCTCAGCAGACAGTATCACACATTATAGGATCGGATACACAGCTCAGTAGACAGTATCACACATTATAGGATTAGATACACAGCTCAGTTGACAGTATCACACATTATTGATTGGATACAGAGCTCTGCAGACAGTATCACACATTATAGGATCGGATACACAGCTCAGCAGACAGTATCACACATTATAGGATCGGATACAGAGCTCAGCAGACAGTATCACACATTATAGGATCGGATACACAGCTCAGCAGACAGGATCACACATTATAGAATCGGATACACAGCTCAGCAGGCAGTATCACCCATTATAGGATCAGATACACAGCTCAGCAGGCAGTATCACACATTATAGGATCGGATACACAGCTCAGCAGACAGGATCACACATTATAGGATCGGATACAGAGCTCAGTAGACAGTATCACACATTATAGGATTGGATACACAGCTCAGCAGACAGTATCACACATTATAGGATCAGATACACAGCTCAGCAGACAGTATCACACATTATAGGATCGGATACACAGCTCAGCAGACAGTATCACACATTATAGGATCGGATACACAGCTCAGTAGACAGTATCACACATAGCAGACTTAGATACACAGCTCAGCAGGCAGTATCACACATTATAGGATCAGATACACAGCTCAGCAGACAGTATCACACATTATAGGATCAGATACACAGCTCAGCAGACAGTATCACACATTATAGAATCGGATACACAGCTCAGCAGACAGGATTACACATTATAGGATCGGATACACAGCTCAGCAGACAGTATCACACATTATAGGATCGGATACACAGCTCAGCAGACAGTATCACACATTATAGGATCGGATACACAGCTCAGCAGACAGTATCACACATTATAGAATCGGATACACAGCTCAGCAGACAGTATCGCACATTATAGGATTGGATACACAGCTCAGCAGACAGTATCACACATTATAGGATCGGATACACAGCTCAGCAGACAGTATCACACATTATAGGATCGGATACACAGCTCAGCAGACAGGATCACACATTATAGAATCGGATACACAGCTCAGCAGACAGTATCACACATTATAGGATCGGATACACAGCTCAGCAGACAGTATCACACATTATAGGATCGGATACACAGCTCAGCAGACAGTATCACACATTATAGAATCGGATACACAGCTCAGCAGACAGTATCGCACATTATAGGATTGGATACACAGCTCAGCAGACAGTATCACACATTATAGGATCGGATACACAGCTCAGCAGACAGTATCACACATTATAGGATCGGATACACAGCTCAGCAGACAGTATTACACATTATAGAATCGGATACACGGCTCAGCAGGCAGTATCACACATTATAGGATCGGATACACAGCTCAGCAGACAGGATCACACATTATAGGATCGGATACACAGCTCAGCAGACAGTATTACACATTATACAATCGGATACACGGCTCAGCAGGCAGTATCACACATTATAGGATCAGATACACAGCTCAGCAGGCAGTATCACACATTATAGGATCGGATACACAGCTCAGCAGACAGTATCACACATTATAGGATCAGATACACAGCTCAGCAGGCAGTATCACACATTATAGGATCGGATACACAGCTCAGCAGACAGTATCACACATTATAGGATCAGATACACAGCTCAGCAGACAGTATCACACATTATAGAATCGGATACACAGCTCAGCAGACAGGATTACACATTATAGGATCGGATACACAGCTCAGCAGACAGTATCACACATTATAGGATCGGATACACAGCTCAGCAGACAGTATCACACATTATAGGATCGGATACACAGCTCAGCAGACAGTATCACACATTATAGAATCGGATACACAGCTCAGCAGACAGTATCGCACATTATAGGATTGGATACACAGCTCAGCAGACAGTATCACACATTATAGGATCGGATACACAGCTCAGCAGACAGTATCACACATTATAGGATCGGATACACAGCTCAGCAGACAGGATCACACATTATAGAATCGGATACACAGCTCAGCAGACAGTATTACACATTATAGAATCGGATACACGGCTCAGCAGGCAGTATCACACATTATAGGATCGGATACACAGCTCAGCAGACAGGATCACACATTATAGGATCGGATACACAGCTCAGCAGACAGTATTACACATTATACAATCGGATACACGGCTCAGCAGGCAGTATCACACATTATAGGATCGGATACACAGCTCAGCAGACAGGATCACACATTATAGGATCGGATACACAGCTCAGCAGACAGTATCACACATTATAGAATCGGATACACAGCTCAGCAGACAGTATCACACATTATAGGATCGGATACACAGCTCAGCAGACAGTATTACACATTATAGAATCGGATACACGGCTCAGCAGGCAGTATCACACATTATAGGATCGGATACACAGCTCAGCAGACAGTATCACACATTATAGAATCGGATACACAGCTCAGCAGGCAGTATCACACATTATAGGATCGGATACACAGCTCAGCAGGCAGTATCACACATGATAAGATTAGATTCATGGCTCAACAGAGAATCCCACATGATAGGATTAGATACATATTTCATCAGACAGTATCATACATGGAAGGCTTAGATACAGGCTCAGTAGACAGTATCGCGCATGTCTGACTTAGGCCCCTTGCAGACGAGCGAGTATTCCGCGCGGGGGCAATGAGTGATGCGAAGGCATAGCGCCCGCACGGAATCCGGACCCATTCATTTCAATAGGTTTGTGTACATGAGCGTTGGTTTTCACGCATCACTAGTGCGTTGCGTGAAAATCGCAGCATGTTCTATATTCTGCGATTTTCACGCAACGCAGGCCCCATAGAAGTGAATAGAGCTGTGTGAAAATCGCATTTCACAGATGGTAGCTAAGAGATGTTGTTTGTATACGTTCAGTTTTTTTATCACGCGTGTGAAAAACGCATTGCACCCACGCGATACCAACTAAACGCGATCGCAGGCAAAACTGAATGACTTTGCCTGCGAAATTGCGCATTTTTCACTGAATGCATTTGAACCTAATCTGGACACGCTCGTCTGCAAGGGGCCTTAGATACACTGGCTCAGAAGATGTATCACACATGACATGCTTAGATACATGGCTCAACAGTCAGTATCACACAACAGACTTAGATACATCAGCTCAGCAGACAGTATCACGCATGATAAGATTAGATACATGGCTCAACAGACAGTATCACACATAACAGACTTAGATACATCAGCTCAGCAGACAGTATCACGCATCATAAGATTAGATACATGGCTCAGCAGACAGTATCACACATAACAGACTTAGATACATCAGCTCAGCAGACAGTATCACACATGATAGGTAGAGATGAGTGAAGTTTTGAAAAATTCGATTTGTCATGAATCACTTTCTACTGTATGTAGTGGGCGCAATGATGGGGAACGGCGATCACGCTGCACCCGTCATTTAACGCCTCAGATGCCGCTGATCGCGGCACCTGTGACTCACTTTCAGCCGCTCAGGGGTTAATCCGGGGTTAAAAAACAAAAAATTATACTGCCCTCATCCACTTGCTCATGGAGAGGCCGTCCGCTCCCATCTCGATTGAAGAAAAAACGTCAAAGGAGCTGCGGAGAGCGGGATGACGTTACCGCACTCATCACAGGTCCTTTGGCGGGTTTACTTCAATCAAGATGGGAGCGGACGGCCTCTCCATGAGTAAGTGGATGAGGGCAGTATAATTATTTTTTTAATCCACATTGTGAGAAAAATTGATTCGTTACCTCGAAGCGCGAGGAAATTCGGATTCACGACAAACTCAGCAGGCAGTATCACACATGATAGGCTTAGATATAGTGGCTCAGTAGACAGTATCACACATGATAGGCTTAGATATAGTGGCTCAGTAGACAGTATCACACATGTCAGGCTTAGCTACATTGGCTTAGGAGATGTAACACACATGATAGGCTAAGATACATGGCTCAACAGTCAGTATCACACATGACAGGCTTAGATACATCAGCTCAGCAGACAGTATCACACATTATAGAATTAGATACACTGGCTCAACAGAGTCACACATGATAGGCTTAGATACAGCTGCTCAACAGATAGTATCAGATGACAGGCTTAAATTCACAGCTCTGTAGGTAGCATTGCACATGGCAGGATTAGATACACAGCTTATAAAATACTATGGCACATGGTGGGATTAGATACACATCTTATTAGGTACTATAGCACATGGTGGGATGAGGGCTCATGCACATTGCCGTTGCCCGTATTGTGGCCCGCAAATATGCAGGCACAGACCGTGTGCTCCCCGCATCACGGATGCGGACCCTTTCACTTCAATGAGTACGCAATCCGGAAGGTCGGTGCGGAACGGAGGCACGGAACTCCGAGGAAGCACTACGTTCTATTTTTTTGCGGTGCAGACGGATCATGGACCCATTTAAGTTGAATGGGTCTGGATCCGTCTGCGGAATCCACACGGATGTTGCCCGTGCAGTGGGGAACGCTTAGCTGACAGTGTCACATATGTTAGGATTAGATACATAGCTCAGCAGGCAGTATCACACATGATGGAGTTAGATACACAGCTCAGCAGACAGTATCACACAAGATAAGATTAGATATACGGCTCAACAGGCAATATCACACATGACAGCATTAGATACACAGCTCAGCAGGCAGTATCACACATGATAGGATTAGATACACAGCTCAACAGGCAGTATCATGCATGATAGGGTTAGATACGTAGCACAACAGGTAGCATCACACAAAATAGGCTTAGATACATCGCTCACCAGACAGTATTACACATGATGGTCTTAGATACATAGCTCAGCAGGCAGTTTCACACCTCATAGGATTAGATACACAGATCAGCAGACAGTATCACACAGGATAGGATTAGATACACAGCTCAGCAGGCAGTTTCACACCTGATAGGATTAGATACACAGCTCAGCAGGCAGTATCATGCATGATAGGATTAGATATGTAGCACAACAGGTAGCATCACACAAAATAGGCTTAGATACATCGCTCACCAGACAGTATTTCACATGATGGTCTTAGATACATAGCTCAGCAGGCAGTATCACACATGATAGGCTTAGATACATAGCTCTGTAGGTAGTATTACACATGATAGGATTGGATACACAGCTTAGCTGACAGTGTCACACATTATAGGCTTAGATAGATAGCTCAGCAGGCAGTATCACACACGATGTAATTAGATACACAGCTCAGCAGACAGTATCACACAAGGTAAGATTAGATATACGGCTCAGCAGGCAGTATCACACACGATGTAATTAGATACACAGCTCAGCAGACAGTATCACACAAGGTAAGATTAGATACACGGCTCAGCAGGCAGTATCACACATGACAACATTAGATACACAGCTCAGCAGGCAGTTTCACACCTGATAGGATTAGATACACAGCTCAGCAGGCAGTATCACGCATTATAGGATTAGATACGTAGCACACAGGTATCATCACACAAAATAGGCTTAGATACATCGCTCACCAGACAGTTTTACACATGATGGTCTTAGATACATAGCTCAGCAGGCAGTATCACACATGATAGGCTTGGATACACAGCTTAGCTGTCAGTGTCACACTTTATAGGCTTAGATACATAGCTCATCAGGCAGTATCACACACAATGAACCCTGATACATCACTCAGCAGACAGTATCACACATATTAGGCTTAGATACATCACTCACCAGACAGTATTATACATGATGGTCTTAGATGCATAGCTCAGCAGGCAGTATCACACATGATAGGCTTGGATACACAGCTTAGCTGACAGTGTCGCACTTTATAGGCTTAGATACATAGCTCATCAGGCAGTATCACACACAATGAACCCTGATACATCACTCAGCAGGCAGTATCACACATAATAGGCTTAGATACATCACTCACCAGACAGTATTATACATGATGGTCTTAGATGCATAGCTCAGCAGGCAGTATCACACATGATAGGCTTAGATACATAGCTCTGTAGGTAGTATTACACATGATAGGATTGAATACACAGCTTAGCTGACAGTGTCAGACTTTATAGGCTTAAATACATAGCTCAGAAGGCAGTATCACACATAAGGAACCCTGATACATCACTCAGCAGGCAGTATCACACATAATAGGCTTAGATACACCAGCGCACACCGTATCTAACCAGACAGAAACAAGACCCAGCCATACAGAGAAGGAGATAAATCCATTTATATCGAGCGGTACATCTGGCAGCGAGGACACGGCGGGTACACATGCTTACATAGGAAAATCCTTGCTGCTGACATTAGCCATAAAACACAATTTTCTTCTGATTGCGCCTCCAGTAAATATGATCCGTTCGTGAGGACACAATATGCGCATCATTTATGCAGATTACTGGGCAACTAAAATCACCAGCATCATCACAGTACATAATGCAGGCGGACCAGGGAGCAGAGGGGTTAATGCCAGCCCCTAACTATGTCCAGCAGTCGGATGGGGCTGAGCGCGGCAGACAGTCCTATGCGTCAGCCATTAGCGCCGGGTCAGCATGTCGTCTTCCAGAAGAGATTTTCACCATTTCTTTAAAGCCTCTGTGATCCCCAGAAGAAGGAGCAGGATGAGACTTCCTTAAGGAAAGCGTCATCCTCCTCCTTCATCTCGGATCCATTCCCGCTTTCCCAAAATGAAATAAATTGAAAAAAATGGAGTAATAAACATGACACATAAATAAAATAAAATTCCCTTTGTCATCACTAGTGCGTACATTGACTGTAGACCTGTAGAGGATTGACCGATCGGAGTGATCACAAGGGGCGGAGTCACATTCAGGCACCTCAATCACTTCTAACCAATGGAAATGCCTTTTATTTGGGTCAAAATTTATCGGATGCACCAGCCATAGGGACATAGCTTAAGAGGGGCTGGAAGGGCACTTGCCCCAAATGCTGGGCACCAGGGGTGGATACAAGGCTACAATGTGTATGTTTTACACCCCCCCCATGGGGGGCAATTTAAAAAATGCAATCAAACTCTCCTTTCTACATTTGTTACTATCTTAGATGATTATTATTGCACCCGTGAGCCCCAATTATCTGTACGCTCCCATACGTTCCCCCAACTGAAATATCTCCTAAACCTCTTACGGAACCACCACCCATTGACCCATGGACCAACGAGCTGGCAACATGGATAATTTAATTATAATATCGAATTATAAAATCATATTTGAAGTAGAAGCCATGTAGAGCAAAGGACAGGGTGGAAGGCTTGGGGGGTTTTCGGACATCTTAACCTGACCCCGGTAAGGGCTTTAAAGCGTGAGGTATGGGCAAAGCTTGGATGCTGTGGGGGAAGAGTGGCGGAGGCAAACACTGCAAGACTTTCTGCATCGCTATAAGATACAAGGTGGCGGGTGTATTGCCCACCAAGTAATTGAATTTGTCCTCTCCTAGTAAGGGATTCCAAAATTCCGGGTTATCTTGAAGGATCTTCCTCATCTTGAAGTTCAAGGAGGGGGAAAAAAGTAGCAGATAGTACAAGCAGAGTTTTTTGGAGTCTACGTTGACCTTGGAGCTCCATAACTGCTCCAAGATGACATCCAAAGGGGTTTCCCCCTTCCGGTCCATGATCTTGGGGGATGCCCCATTGCCTAGGAGGATGAGAACAGTTTCTGCACTCAAGAGCTCACAGGCCAAGTGGAGAGGGGTCTTGCCATCGGACAAATGGAAGCAGCTGGCCCGATTGATGTAGGAATTTAGGCTCGGAAGCTTGTGGGACATCTTAATGATCATGATTAAGATGTCTCGTCTGTCGTAGGTGACGGCCAAGGCCAAGTGGGGGGCGGAAGGAGGACAACAACAGAACTTGATTCCTGGCACCTTCAGAGCTTCCTCCGGGAAATGAGACAGCAAATATTGGGCATAACGCAGGTGATTATGCACCACTGCATACATCAGGGCATCGGATGGAGAATAGCACCTCATGCTCGCGTCTTCATCCCACTGAAAATATTCCATAGTCCTTATCTCCTCCAGTTTCCATACGGGTTCCTGGTCCCGTACAGCCTGGTAGAACATGTAGGAGTAGAATTTGCATTGCTCGTCTTGCAGGCTGACCTGGTTGCTGCACATGTCTTCTTCTGCCGCTGGAACAAAAAAAATATATGGAAATATTCGGAGGTTTTCTTAAAGGGTGGTGGTAAGGAAGAGGGGATCTACCACCGTCACACAGTCCTTGCATAGAGGAGCACAGCCTCAAGGCACCATTGCGGCAGGTTCATCTTGTAGCACGAGCCTTCGGGTGGATTTAACCCTTGCTGCTGTTCCTTTCTTCCAACCGCCGTGCAATGACACGGGTTCCAGGCGAAAGGGCTTAATCATCAGCAGCAGGAGGCTCCAGCATCCAATGCCCCTGTAACCCCTGATAGT